>NC_133810.1:11430036-11730036 GCF_043250625.1 Sebastes fasciatus
TCCTCTCTGACCTCTCACTGCTAATCTGCATTCAGACTGACGCTCTGAATGCTTTGTTTTTTTTTCTTTTTCAGCTGCTCGATATTAGAGTAGCATATTACAGGAGGGGGCTTCTTCTCCGTCTGTGGCAGTAGGTTTTCAGGGCCCTGTTTTTTAGGCTTCCGATCCGGCAACAGACGCGCAATAAGGAAAAAAAAACGCTTGATCCAGCTTTCTTTCTGCTCGCATCGATTTTTGCCACCGCACGTCCGCCTCGGGTCTTCTACAATTTGCAAAGACCCGCTGCCGCCTATAACGTGCGTAATGTATCGTAGAGAGGAAACACAGTAAATAAGACTGGACACGTCCATCTGCAATAAAAAAACAAAAAGAGGAAACGAAGATGGTGATGATGATGATGGCTTCGCCACATTTAGCCTGCAAATGCTCGACAGCGATGGCGAAGCCTTCCCTTCCTCTGAAGCTGTTTCTCTGGCTGTTTATTGTCGTTAATCTCCCTGCAAGGTAAGAGACCTTAACGCCTCATATTTATCCTCTTTAAAACAAATCTGTGTCGGCTTTCGTTGGGTGGTGGTGGTGGTGTGTCTTATTTTAACAACACATAATGATGCGGTGCCTGCCATTGAATGCCAACACAAGCCTGCTTTTTAGTGTTATCCTGGACGATTTCTTTATTAGAAAAGCATTTCATGTGGCGGATATATCTTTTTCTTTTTAGATATGGGAGGTGTTTCGTGCATCATGATGACATTTTTTTTAATATAAAACAAAAGCGACAGACTGACTTAAATATTCGGCTGTGGAAAAAATATGATTTTTACTGGGCAATTTTGCATATTTCTATTTCCAGTGTCTCACCCAATCTGCCCAGTGTTAGAAATAGCATAGTGGCAGCAGGCTAATTTGCTTGAAGCTAAGGCTACACATAGTCTCTGCTATAAGCTGTCTTTAAGGATCAGGTTTATTCTAGGAGCCAATAAGCCTCCTTATTAAACACAGGTGTTGGATCCAATAGATATATAGATATATATGTAATAAAGATAACGTGGGTATGAATGAGGGTCTGTTTCATCCCATGTATTTGAAGTAAAAAAAAAAAGAAAAAAAAAAGCATTTCAAAATGGCAGACAATCACACAGAGAGAATCCAAGTGTAAAGGAACAATAAGGACAAGGATAACACACATATGCACTCATCCTTGTCTTGCACACACACACACACAGTGGCAAAGGGGCTGTCATTTCAGCTGGTGCACATTTGAGTTTGTTGAGAGAAGAAGAAGCTGTTTGGTTGTCCTCCCCGTCAAGACATTATTCTCGTGCACTAAAGACGAGAGAAGTCAAGAGGGAAGGAAGGATGGCTAGGCTCCCTCGCTCCGCTTCCGTCTTGTTGTTGCTGCTGGAGGGTGAAAAATGGAGGCAGATAAATCAGACGACGTTCAATCACCGTCTTGCTCAATCCGCAACCTCGGGGGCTCCCTCCCTACCCCCAGTGCCCAGCCTTTCATTGTCAGGCCTGTGTACGTCTAATTGCATGCACAAGTAATATATGCTTGAGTAAACACTACACCTTGTCCCCATTGAGTTACATCCAGAATTGAGATTTATGGGCCAAGCTTTGGGTTGTTTACGTTGTGCATCGATGAACTGAGATGTGTCATTCTTAAATAGTCATAACAAGGCCAAAAGTGAGCTCTGTATGTAAACAAATGTACAAATGTAATATCGTTATCCCTCAATGACGGCAAGATATAGTATGGTGCCTTCAAATGAAACCCGTGAGCTTGTGTTTACAACGTGGGAAGTCGTGTTCACAATATGCGTTCAAGCAGTTAAGACGTGAGAACACCGCTGCTAAGCAACGGCAATATTAACGTTACTGTTGGCATCTAGAAGCCACAGAGGCTATCAAATTTAGCAAGCTAGCAAGTGGGTAACATAATGCAGTAAAAGCAAATGCATAATGACAGAGGAAAAAGATGAGGCCGTTGGGAATATCAACATTTTCCTCAGACATATTATAAAAATACGAAGAAAAACAATATACGACTAAAATTACAATATATTCACTTATTATGAACCGAAAAATTTACTTCCAAGGCCTCCGCCATTTCTGACAACATCAACAAACACGTCACAAGTTGTGAACTCTGAGCTTTCAGAAGCTTTCCACTTACGAGATGGTAAATACCACTTGAGTTCATATGGACTCTTCTTGTGAACACGGTAAACACGACCCCATTTGAAAGCACCATAGGTTACGTCCTAACATGATATTTAGTATTCGAAAACAGTATGTGAGATCTTTTCTGCTTGAAACCTTAGTATGAAACCAATAGTACGCAAATTGCATACTATTTCCGGTGAAATATTCCAGTATGTAAACGCTGGACACTGCGACGGCATAAATATCCCACAATGCAACGCGATAGTAATGACAACGCTCATAACGGACGTTGGCGGACAGCTCTGTAACGTCAATAGCGCTTCAGTTGAAGTGTTAGTATAAGATTCCACTTTGCTAGGCGTAATATAGTTTTTAAATTAGTTCAGACTTTAATTCTCACAAATCGTCGTTTTGGTCACATGAGATTGGCACGGGTTACCATGGTTACACTTTCCCCAACCGGCAAGGAGGCTCTCAGGAAGTGACGTTGTAAATTACTGCTCAGTGCGTCGGAAGAGATGCATACTACTGCTTATTCATACAAAAGTATGTTGAACGATAGTACACATATTGAGTATGTAGTGCATAGTATTTCAGATGCAGCCATATTCAAATAGTTTATATACAAGTCATGTGTATTGTTTGATAATTAGAAGAGAGCTAATTGCTCAGTACGTTGCGTTGGACATCATTTGTGATTCATGTGCGAGACCTCTTACATCAGACATCTCTCAAGGCCTCTGGCATGCTTTCAGTAATCTATGCTACTTTGTGACTCATTGACAGTTACTATGTGTAGTGATGTCTGTCTGATTGCATCAAATGACATTAACCCCAGTGCACAGTCTTCCTGGAGTAGAAGTAGAAGACATTTGGCATATTGTTCCATCAGGCTTCAGATGTAGGCCCAGGATCCACTAGGAGTAAACCATGGTGTTATGGCCCATGACAGGAGGAAGTGATGTCAGAGGGAGGAAGTGCTCTGCTCAGGTTTTCTATTATGCCGAGTGATGTTTATTATCTGCAAACTCACCTTCATCATTTTAGGTGGCAGATGAAATTCATTATATAATCGCAATTTGGGACACACCACACCACTACTACCAGAACATATTTTAATACTAATTTGTATTTCCCATTGATCAATAAGAACCTATATTGGTTTGATGCACATTGACACTGGATATATGTACAGTACATGGAACTAGGGCTGCAAATAACGATTATTTTCATTCTTGATTAATCTGTTGATGAAAATGTCGATCAGTGTTTCCCAAAGCCCAAGATGACGTCCTCAAATGTCTTGTTTTGTCAACAACTCAAAGATATTCAGTTAACTGTCATAGAGGAGTAGAGAAACCAGAAAATATTCACATTTAAGAAGTTGGAATCAGAGAATGTTTACTTTTTCTTTTCTTAAAAAATGACTCAAACCGATTAATCGATTATCAAAATAGTTAGACATTAGAGTATATCAGATGTCAGGATTGTCGTAAAGTTTCCATTAAGCCATGCTAGTTTTTATGATATCACTATATTATCACATTTGATTATATGAAATAATGTATACATTTTCCTCTAATGCCTGTCAAATAATAATACAGTTCTTATAATCTGACATATGTGAAAAATACTAAGCTTTTAGTAGGTCCAGCAGTGTAATACTAGTTGTTAACAACATATGTTCTCCATATGTGGTGAATAGTCCTTGGTATGGCATATTACCTCTAAATCTTTCAATGTTTCACACCATAATATTTCTCTGAGGTGAAAATTGTGTGTTGTGAATTTAACTCTTTTCCTCATCACCTAAACTTTCAATGTTGAACTTGTATAGCTCGTGCCATGTACCAGTGACAGCAACGCAGGATTCCAATAAGATAACAAAAGCAATACAGTGACTAGATTCACATGCACACTAATATTCCACATTATTCTGAATATGATGATATTCCAAACTTGATACGGGTCATGTAAACAGCATATTTGGAATTAAGCCTTATTCCAAACATAGCATTTTACAATTAAGACATGTGGCATATGCGGATATTATTTGGGTTTTAGGAGCATTCTTTGGACAGGTATACGGCGCATTCAGAATATGCAATTGGGATTTTTACGCCAGTTTGCGACACACGGCCTCTTGCCTGTTTACGGACAGTCTTGTGCGTTGTACACAAACCAACTAGTCGCGAGTTTGCAGACATGCCTGTCCAAAAGAAAAACCCACATTTCTGATCGGAAGGAGAAACGCACCTACTTTTAAACATTATGAAAGACATCAACAGGTTTTTGGAAATGTGCAAATATCGCAACGCTAACCTTTTCAAGAAGATGGTTTAAGGAATGAAAGCGGGAGGCCGTGTTCACACGGTCGAACAAATCCGCCACCGGTTCCGTGAATCGGAGTATGCACGGCTGAATGTAAATGGAAATATTAGTGGAATATTCATTTTCTTTAGCCATGTAAACAGCTTAGTAGGAATGTTGTCTTTTTCTGAATAAGGGCAAAACCTGGAATATTTTGTGCATGTAAATGTAGTCAGTGTCTAATGTAGTACATACCACAGCAACCTAACAAAGGGTCCTCTTGCTAAACAATTAACAAACAAGTAACATATACCTTGCCAACAACTTATAAACCCACACAGTTATTTACAGCTTGCATAATTGGATATAAATCAATTACAGTAAAGTGACTTAAATTCAATCTTTCATCCATATTTTTTAACATGAGACTCTTGGATCTGTGATGAGTAAATTCTAGCTAAAATATGCTATGGATATAACACATTCAATGGAGATGGTACATAACAATAATCCCAGTTGATAAAAATTAATACAGGTTTGTAGTATTCTTTAGAGCCGCTGTAAGTGTGGAGGATGTGGGAAAAATGTTACGCTTATTTTATGAATTTAATCCCTTTTGCATTCCAGTTATACCACTTTTTTTATTGGTAAGTGCAGTTCCTTTAAAATACCATCCATTTAAATGGGAAACCAACGGTGTATTGGACTCAATCAAACCCTCATACAATATCTGCTCCTTGTCATCACTTGGAAAGGGTTGGGATGTTTTGACAAACTGTCAATCTGTCATGTATCCCATAATGACTACCATATGTATTAATGTCTCAGAATTCCTGAGATGTGGTTGATAGCACGCAGATGTCAATCTTCTTTTTTCGATTTAAGACAGTTTGACAGGAGAGCAGCAGATGACCGTCAAAGCTCATAGCTGCCTCTTGCTTACAATTTAGAGAGTCTGTCTTATTCATCACCCAGGAGGTGTCATGGTCCGAGAGCGTGATTTCAGAGTTCTAGGAGAGAGTTGTGTGAATTTAAGAGGACCTATTGGGCTTATTTTCAGGTTTTTACATGTTTTAATGTTCAAAAGACGCTTTACTTTAACCTCTTTTCACCCTCCTGAATCTTCTGCCCCGCCCTCCCAACAAGCCCAGTGCCACTAGGCAGGTGTTATGCAAATGTGTGACTTGGTGACATCACCACGTTACAGAAGAAAAGGCGGGCCATCAAGCAAGGTGTTTCAGGCAGTTCAGTTTCTGTGGGGGAGAGTAACTCCATTTGGATTGAACTTTGGACTTTATATCTTTGCAGACCTTTTACATGCACACAAAACTATATAACACCCTAAAGGAAAGGGAATAAGCACAAAAGCATTATAGGTCCCCTTTAACAACAGCCCAGTAAGTACCACAAGAAACCTGAAGTAGGGTCATGGATATTAGCAACATAACATGCCGTGTTATTTCTGGGTGTCCTATCTAAAGGCTTTCCACTACGGCTTTCACTAGTTCTGTCTTTATTCTAAGAGATCCTGGGGATAAATATAGATCTACTACCTTTAGTCCAAAAGGGTTTGTGCATTTCTATTTTAAGGACACCGGTACACAGCAGGTGAATGGGGATACTAGAGTAGAGAGAGGATACTTTTAAAACTAGTCCACTGATGTTTTGTTTCCCTCCATGGTAACACATATGGCCTGATTTTACTGCTGCAGCATCTTTTTTCACCCTCTCTCTGAACGCTCTCTTTGAGCTCCTGCCCCCCCCTCCCGAAAAATCACAGTGTGCTCTGATTGGTCAGCTGGCCCACTGTTGTGATTGGTCAACAGAACCAAACTCTGCAGACTCTACTTCAGCTCCACTCTAACTAGCTTTGTTTGAGGGCGTGCCAAACTAGCCGATAGGCAAAATATGTTACTTGGTGACATCACCACGTTACGGAAAAAAGGCGGGACTTCAACCAAGGTGTTTCAGGCAGATCAGGAGCAGTGTTTCTGTGGTGTAGAGTAACTCCCTTTGATGTGGACTTTGGGCTTTGTGACTTTGAAGACCTTTTACATGCACAAAAAAACTATACCAGCTGCGCTTTCTGCTCTCGTCTCTGACAGCGAGTTGACACACACACTTTCCCCATTGTATCGAAAATGGTATAAAATATCAATATTTTATAAGGTATTGTATCGAAGTTGGGAAATTCCAGTAGAGAGACAACACTATACCGTAGCGTTTATAGGCGGATGCGTTTAAATTGCAGTCTGTACAGGATACATGGCGTACAAATGACACACAGAAATCAAGAAAGGCGTACTTATTGCATGATAAACGCCGTACGCATTATCGTGGCATTCGTACACCTTTTTGTAAAAACGGGCTGATATTATAAAGGAAAAGGAAAAAAACATAGGAGAACATGAAGAGATGTGAGAGAAGGGGTCGTAGCAACAACGTGACGTGCATGAGTGGTTTGTTGAGTCGTTGCCATGCGGTGCAGGACCAATTTCATGTTGGTTGATGATTTGGTTCCTTTATTACTGTAGCTACAATTTTAAAAATGCATAGATGATACATCAAGGGAGCTCGATGTGGAGGCTATTAGGCACGTAGCTGTTT
Source organism: Sebastes fasciatus (assembly GCF_043250625.1). NCBI lineage: Eukaryota > Metazoa > Chordata > Actinopteri > Perciformes > Sebastidae > Sebastes > Sebastes fasciatus. Next base: position 11,437,120 of record NC_133810.1, read on the forward strand.
CCATAGCTCATATTGCTGTCATTACCCTACTTGGACCATCTCATGAATGATGCAGAGGAAGGGGCAGTCCTCTGCTGCTTTACACGAAACCTTTAGATGACATTTTAATTGAGATCTGTTTAATAGCAAGAACAGGTTTTGACCGCTGCATATATAGAGCTGATGAGATTGTTTATTGATGATGGCGCTGAATGTTTCGGGGTAGAATGTATGAAAATATCAGCGTCATGAGAGTAGCTGTGAACACAACACTTAACTCCAGTGCTCTCCCGTCATTACATGCACAGCCTCGAACATGCATATGCATGAAAAACAAACACTAATACGCATGACAGCACACACACACACACACACACTGATGCAGGCAGACCTCTCTGTGGATCTTCAGGTACCAAATTAGTAGGCAAAACCTCAGATCTGCCTGCAGTGGAGAACACATGGCTCTTCCTTTTGATCTACTTGTCTTTGGAGCATTTCCATGTACACAGAGATACTCTGCGAGCAACCTAAAAAAACATCTTTTCAAGTTCTTAACACCCTTAATTCTCTGCTGTGCTGATCTATCCATCTATCTATGCATCTACATTTCTCTCTATACATAAAGTGTGTATATGCCAGAGACACATACTCCCTGGATACATCTTTTATAACATCCAATAAGGCATATCTAAAAGGGTCCACCTGAGTGCAATTATTAAGGTTTAATGTTTTAGGCACTAGTGTTGTGGTGGAGATGGATGGCACATAATGGCACTTAATGCAGTCTAAAGAAGAGTGCTGGTCAAAACATTATTCCTAGCACCCAGCCTGAGAACATGAGAAAGCTATCAGGGCCTTTATCCTTGTGCTTTACCATGGAAACGCTGTCTTCTTTTTCCCCCCTCACCATTACCGATTCTTTATTATTTCATTCAGAAGTCTCTTTTCTCCTCATTGCTTTAAAGCTTTGATGAAAGCTCCCGACTGTTTCACTGTTGCTCTTTTTTTGTGCTGTTGGCCGGTTCACCAAACCCTTCTTTCTTGGAATCTCTCTCTCCATCTGTATCTCTTCTATCAATCTATCACTTTACTCTGACTTGTTTTTCTGATGCATTGTGCGCCTGAACAAATCTGTGTTTTTTTTTTAATCAAAGTTTTCTGTCATCCGAGGCACAACTTCCATGTAATTAGTGATGTAAGCCTCTCCTTTATGCATATGCATTATACATGGGAGATGACACAAATAGCAGCAGATATGAAATGCGTGGTTCATTGCACATTCCATCTGATATTACCCAGGTTCTTGGTTTGCATAGAAAAATGAGCTCCTTGCTAAGAGTGTGTTGCACATTTACACTGGTGTTTTAATAGAAAATTGTAGTGGGAAAAAGACATTTTAATTATCCTGTATTCTATAGAAATCTTAATATTGTGCTCTATAAATCATAGTTCTTACCGTAAAATATAAAAAAGCATTAAGACAAGATATATGTATATAAAAGACACATCAAAAGAGTACAATAAATAGTCAGACTTACAGGTTAAATAGCATTATGCAAATCACAATGCAGTAACAGCCGTGCGCAAGCTATGAATGAATTAGGGCTGTCAAAGTTAACGCGATAATAACGCATTAATGCAAATTTCTTTTTAACGCCACTAATTTCTTTAACGTATTAATGCAACTTGCGATTTTTAGGTTGTAGTTGGCTCAGTTTTAAAGCTAGAGTGAAGATACTGGCATCATATGAATCCATTGGTACCAACCATGTCATACTAGCTTGTCATGAAGGAGGTTAAATAACGCTCCAAACTTGCGCTAAATTTAAGCGAGGAAAAAATGGCATGACCATTTCGCATGGCATCCCTTGACCTCTGAGCTCAAGATATGTAAATGTAAATGGGTTCTATGGGTACCCACGAGTCTCCCCTTTACAGACATGCCCACTTTATGATAATCACATGCAGTTTGGGGCAAGTCATAGTCAAGTCAGCACACTGACACACTGAGAGCTGTTGTTGCCTGTTGGGCTTGAGTTTGCCATGTTATGGTTTGAGCATGTTTTTATGCTAAATGCAGTACCTGTGAGGGTTTCTGGACAAAATCTGTTTGTTTTTTTGTTATTAATTGATTTCCAATAATAAATATATACATAAATTTGCACTTGAAGCATATTTGCCTACTCTCATGTTGATAAGAGTATTAAATACTTAAATCTCCCATTTTGAACAGATAAAAAAATGTGTGATTCATTTTGCGATTAATCACAATCAAATATTTTAATCTATTGATAGCCCTATAATAATTAGTCCCAGATTTAATTAAATGAAAGGCAATAGAAAACAGAAAAGTTGTAAGTATTGATTTAAAAGACCTGAGACTTGGAGCAGACCTCAAGTTTGAATAAAAGGTGCTTAGAAGCGCTGTTCCTCCGTATTTAGTCAAGGTTTATAAAAGATACATGTCTATAATTTTTTAACAAGACGTGTTTTTTGTGCCATATTCTCTCAGTCCAAATGTTTTTTCAATTCCTTAGACTGTAGTATGACTCAACTGAAGTACTTTTACAAACCTCTTGAGGGTTGATATCGAGATTAAAACTTAATCAGTACTAGAAGCTTAAATATTTTTCTTCACTTGAAGCCTTTGTAAGTATTTTGTTACTTCTTCATGTAACTTTATCTTGTGACTTGTTTTTACGTTTCTTGAGGTTGCTAATCTCAGGAAAATCCAACCACCGAACAGCACTTTTTTTAACCCTTAATGCACAAAACACGTCCAGAAGGCAGTCCCGGACACTGACTGCGCAAAGAACTGCTGCCTTAGTAAATCACACACTAATTACACGCAGATAGTGCTAGCACAAATTGAATGACAAGATGCAGCGCACATTTTCTCTGTGCTTTTATGGACATGAATCTGGCCCCCAGTCTCGTCTCTTTCACTAACATTCACACATCACGTTCATGTTTTTCTGCCACGCACATAGAGTGCATATACGCATCTCACCCCTGCCCTCTGGCTGTACACATCTTTCCTCTTACTGCAGACAGCATTATGTAGTGCTACAGACACACTACAGTCCTACTCGACAGCAACATATTAATTCGCTCTAATGCATTGTCAGACCTCCATCTCCTATCCAGCTCTCAAACCTTAAAACATTTCTATTGTAAAAGAGACTAAACCTTCATTTCAGACATAATTTACCAAGAACATACCATCTGTGGGAGAGCAGGAACAACATTTACAGCCCCGCTGTGGTGATATTTGTGGTCGGGGGGCTCTTGAGACATCATTATCCTTTCAGTTTGAGACGTCTGAGGTGAGGAAGTAAACTCAGGAAAATTGGCTTGTCTTCTGCAGAAGCTTCGGGGGCCCCTAAAAACCCTGTTTACGCTTCGACAAACAGTTCTGCCGTCAAGTTCCTCAACTTTGCCATCTTGGAATTTAGTCACATAGTGGAAAATTGAAGGAGAGCTTTAGCTGGTATTGACGCTGGTTGTGGAGGTTATCATTCAGACTCAATTCTTACATTTGTTTGCATTTCTTTTGTCACATTTATGCAATGAAGACCATTTGTGCAGTGGTTTTGACTTTTTCCTCGCTGTTAAATTTTACTTTTTGCGGTAATAAAACCTAGTGCTTTGAGTTCATGCCTAGTATACTTCACCACACTAGTCCTTTATCACTTGGGGAAAGCTGGCCACCTGGGCGGAAGCCAAAAAAGTCAAAACATCTCACTTTGAAAGAGCGACCATTATTGGACTTGTTTCAGTCTTAACAGAAGAAGAAAATTCATGAGTCCTCGTGATGAATCTGTCCAGTTGGGCATTTAACGTTGCGTCCAAGTTAACTTGACATTAATGCTAACATCAGCTGTCTAAACTGCGGTGAGTTTGCATGACTAATGCGAACAAAGTTGCTGACTATCTAACCGCATTTCATTAAATTAAACATTAGTAACACGTCTCCACGGGGAAAAAGTGTGTACAAGGCTTCCGGGAGGACAAAATTAACGACGAAAGCGGCGTGTCACATAGATGATAGTGGCTCTCAGCTGGTGTGGTTGGCACACTAATATGCGCTGATGTAGGTTCCATTGTAAATAAACCAAACCGTGTATAATGAGTTATCTTCCTTAAATCATCTTGCAGCATGTCCCCTCCGAGGCAGCATAACTCCCATCGGCCATAAACTCTCCATATATCTTGTTTTATATCCTCTTAGATGAGCATGTACTGTATGTGTGAGCCTCGTGCCATTTCAGGCTATGATTGCTTTTGTAAATTTTGCATCTCTTGCAAGTATTCTATGAACAAGTCTGAGGGCCAACCACGGGATTATACAAATGTCACATCCGTGCAGGGAATGCAAAGATCTAACGCAAATACGTTCAGCGTTTTCTTCTCATTTTCACATCAAACATCAGATAGCATTACGTCATATCTGATGTGGTCTAAATGCATCATGGGATTGGTCTTGAAATATTGGTGGGTTCTTCCACAAAACACATTCAGATTGATACTTGGTACTTTATTAAGTATCAATCTGTATATTGTAGACTTGTGCGCAATAGAAACAACAGGACTTTAACGGGTTGTAGACCAAACCAATGTGTATATTTGATTAACAACAACCTTTTATAGTGTGGAAAAATTGAGAAAATGCATTTTCTTCATCACAAGTGTTGCATTGCATGTGCACCATAAATGATTCATATATTAATGCTACAAAATGATCAATTTATTTCACTCTTTTCTGTAACTCATATTAGCATTTTTCCAATGGTGCGACTACTTTGTTTCACGAGAAATCACAGAAACAAAATGGAAAGGGAAAACATATTTTAGTTTGTCTCTAGTAGCAATGACATGGTGATGAAAAGCCCTGAAAATATCCCAATTCATCTCCCGACCTCGAATTGAGATCTTCAAAAGACTTTTTTCCTCGCTGTATCTCTCGTCTCCTAATATTTCTTCATATTCTGGAAAGCAGAGCACACTAGGACACACACTGCTTGCTCTCCTTCTTAAAAGAAATTATTGATTGCTTGCATTTATTCTCTCTCTCTCTCCTCCCCGCAGCTCCTTCCAGACTGAGGAAGACGATGAGGTGGCTAACAAGACGTGGGTGCTGACTCCCAAAGTGTACGAGAGTGACGTCACGCACATCCTAAACAGCCTACTAGACGGATATGACAACAAACTCAGACCTGACATCGGAGGTGGGCGCTCATTTCTCAACAGATGATCCGTTTAGTCGCAGAATCCCAAAGAAATACACCCACATTTAGGACCGCATTTGTCATCAAACACGTATATGCTCTCATTGACTGACAAACATGCTTATACCCGAGGTCTTTACGCATCAACTGTAGAAAATAGGGATGTAGCATCTGTGATGTCACCCACTGATTTCTAAAAGGAGCCTGCCATATTCTCACTTGTTGAAGATAATCCATGACTGTGCAGCGGTGTGAAGCCTGAAAGACTTGTTAGTGATTGCAAATCAACACCAAAATACACCCCTTCTTCAATATTTAATATGATTTTCAAAATTGTCACAAAGAAATACATTAAATTAAAGGAATTACGTCTCTGAGACTCGTTCCTTTTTTGGAGAATAGAGCAGCAATTAGAGGAATTGCACCTTAAGGCACTTGTGCAAACTGAGAAGAGACACTTGCATATCATACTTACAGGGACCAGTTGTTGTTTTTTATCCCTTTTTTAATGAAAAACACATCAGCTTTTGAGGAGGTGAGTGAACATCCTTTGTGGTTAGGTTGATGGCAGTGCTTTTTTTGTCATTATCCAGGGGGCTTTCAAAGTATTTCATATGCCCAAGAGGTCACACATTTCCCTCAGCAAGTCATTGAGAGTCATTAGCTTCTCACACAACAACAGAGTTGGGTCAGGAATCTGTTGACTTTAAACTTGACTTTACAAAAAAAATGCAATTTCACCTTAACACCAGTGACTCGTTACTTTACTTGTACTCCAGCCTGATGGCTTGGTAGCACTTGATATCCTTCTGAAGATTAAAAATCATGTTATACAAAGTACTTTTATTCCTGACAACAGATATATTTTTGACTTAAAGGTCCCATATAATAAAAAAGTGAGATTTTCATGTGATTTTATTATAAAGCAGGCTTAAGTCTTATATAAATACTGTGAAAGTATCGAAACACTCAACCCACAGGGAAATACACACAGCCCGTATTCAGAAACTCTGCATTTGAAACAAGCTGTCAGGATTTCTGCACATTCGTGATGTCACGAATATACAATATTTAGACCCTTGACACAATTTTAAAGGTAAACATTCTAAATGTGTCCCAGTTTATTCCTGGTTGCAGTGTATGTGAATCTCATCAGCTGACAGGAAGTACACATGGACCCAAGCTGTTGCCTAGCAACGCAATTCTGTTGCAATTCCGTCAAAATGCGCTAAAACGGAGCGTTCAGACAGAGTATAAATACAGGAATATTCAGGCAGACAGTATGAGGAAAATAAAGGGTTGATGTGATTCTCATTTCCCAGTTTGGTCCTTAGTTAAATTGAGATTGACACACCTGGTTTAGGACTTGGACCTGCGACTTGTGACCTACTTGTGACTTGCCTCACCTCTGGTGGTAGCTAGTAATAATGTTAGTCATAGCACCTGATACATCTTTGAATATCTCTGCTGCAAGTTGTAAAATGATAAGAAATAATGACTTTTTAATGGCACAGAATGTAAATGGTAGGCCAGCTGCACTGGGTGGCCTATTCACCGGCTGTAGAAATTGGGCACAGAAGCAAACGGTTCATCATTACGCTATACTGGGTAGTACAGAGTGTCCTTGTGTGTTTGCCTGTGTCCATTCTACAGTATGTGTGTGTTTGGGTTGTGTGTTGAAAGGCAGCCGGGCTGTCTATAAAGAATGAGTAGCTATGTATATGCGTGCATTATGGTCGGGATAGCAGTCCGTCACGGTCCTGCAAACCTTGTCTTGATGTGAGAAGTAGACAAGTAGCTTACTCCCTTCACTTTGACAGACAGACAGCTGGGCAGGACTCTCTTGTCTGCACAAGTGCACGTATATACTAAAACCTGTCACGTCCATCTGCAAGAGCAGAATAGGGAGATATAGTCAGTACCCTTGAATACTTGATTCATGGGTCAGTATTCCTGGGAAAACTGCTTTAAGTCAGAATCTATCACACACTCTTACAGAATAATAAATATATATACCACTCTATATGCTAGCAGTGAATTGCTTCTCCATTCACTCTAGGGGCACAGGTTAGTGCTGTATTAAAGCTGCAAATGGCAAGAATAGATTGGAAAAATGCCCTAGTCTTACCAATATGTTTGTACCATTTGTTTGCCTAAATTAAGTGTTGTATTGTAGCGGTGTGCACATACAGGAAGAGCGAAACAGCAACTGGCATTATGCAACCTGCACCCTAAAACAGTGGCAACAAAGTTCTGCTTCCAAAGAAGCAAATATTGATCGCAAACTGATGAGCCAGCTTTATATTGTATTTTTTTTAGCAGTTAACCGATTAACTTATGTGATGTTACATGTTTTTCGGAGATGTTTTCAATTAGATGTTCACGCTACTTGGAACTAACCTGATGTGAAATCGTCAATGGAAACTGTGTGGAAAACTGTTTAAAAAACAATACTTGGCAGGTGATTGGATGAACCGTCCGTCAATCAAACTCTTGCCGAACCAAGTCAGGAGGAGAGCGAAAACATCTTTCTTTTCCGTCGAGAAATAGCCTTTAGTGCCGTTCTTTGCTCTTCTTTCGATGAAGAAATACTCTCCAGTGATGATATAACTGATACTAGTTCAGCTACGCTAACCTCTTCAGGAGCCACCATTGTTGTTTAGACACCAACAGTTGCCTCTCCGTGCCGCGTTACACTCACCTAACCCCGCCTGTATTTGCCAGTAGTTCCTCACAGGACGCTGGATATGCAAGGTAAACTTAGAGCAAATTCACCTTTATTGGACAGATGACTGTGTAGAGGCAGACTGGAAATGGGGAGGATAGAGAGAGGGGTATGACATTCTACAAAAGGTCTCATGGCTGGAATCAAACCGGGGACGTTGCGGTTACGTGGCATGCGGGCGGCGTAACCATTTGGCTACCAAGGATCTCCGAACTTGACAAATTTTTAACCATTAACTGTTTTGGGAATTTTTTTCCTGTTTCCTCCCAATTTGGAATTCTCTCTCCACTGTTGACTTAAGGAGGGAAAGATATGTGCTACCTCATTAACTACTTCTTTACACCTTCCCTTGAGAGGTTCTTCCCCAGATTCTACCCCCTTCTTTGAAAGTGTACTGGCTAAACAGTGGTTATCTCTAGTGCAACAAAAAGGTCCCTCACTGGCTTCCCACCACAAACATGGCCAATTATTTTAGGTGAAAAAAAACCAGACCAAGCTGGAGGCACCACTATCAATAATTGACCTGATACAGCTTTAAAGCATGACTAATGAATTGACTGAAATGAAGGCACAAGATGAACGCAGCTGAGTAACATGGATGTATAGAGTTAATCTGTTCCCAATGCTTTCATCGTTTTCCCATATACTGCACAATACGTACAATGCTGCATATAATGTGACACATTTCATGAAGGGCAGCATTGTTATTCTTGAGGCGTCAGAAGTGGGCCCGTGCTATAAATTGAAGAGCAGCTCAGATCTGCTTTGAGGTGCAGCTTCAGCCCAGAGTGCCGCTGCGTATAGCTGGGCGGTTGGCTGCCACCGTCTTACCCATCATCTTCAAACACGCTATGATCTCGCTCACTCAGTGGTGGTATTCCAGCTGCTGCCAAGTTACACAGCTACAGAGGGGTTATAATTAGCTGGCTATACTGTCATCTGATCCACCAACCAATCAACCAGCCCAACCATACCAAGGCATAAGCGAAGACTCTCCTCCACTCCTCAGAGCGCTGAAATGCAGTGGATTTAGATTCAGCACTGATTGTGCCGCGGTCTCCCTTTGAAGTCCATTGTGATGCTCATTTAATTTTAATGCCCCTGGAGTCGACTGTACGTATGAAAACTGAAGCAAATAGGACAGAGAGAGAGAGAAAATCCTTAATTCTTAAATCATAATACATCCATGGCTTTGATGAAGGTCGCTGCCTTCTAGAAAATAAACAGATTGTTTCATAGAATTATGGAAAGCAAAGGCAAGGACATAAAGTTATTGTACAGTGAGTTTAATGAATAGGTCTAAACGATTGCTCATGCATGGTATTTGGTCAGTCTATGAGCTAATTTGATCAGCCATTTACCAAAATGCCTGTGGTGGGTGTGTTGGCATGTAATATGTCGTAGAAATCTTAGCACAGCCACTTTATGTTCATCTGGCATCTCGGAATAATGTTTTCTTGGCATCTGTTTGTGCGTTTATGAAAGACATCCACTCTCCAGTTGGCTGTACAAAATGAGACACATTTGTTTTTATTTATTAATATTCTATTTACGCCATGCCTTTAACTTTTTATGTGATTTTGACTAATTATCTAGTCCAGGGTTACATATTTTTCAGTCTACATAAATGCAGATTATGCCAGCACAATAATATGCACTAGTATTCATATCCAACACTTATTGAGAATATTTTGTTAGCTCAAGTATATAAACCAATAAGGGCATTGTGTGTGTATTTATGCATGAGTTTGTTCATGTATGTGTGTGAGGGATGGGGGTGCAATGCACATCCATGTATGCCTGAGAGGGATATAAAAAATGGATGCAAACCTGCACTCACTCCCTCCGTCTATCTCTCACACTTTAACCTGACTCTCCTCTCAGACATAGCGTGCAGTCATCCATAAACATACGCACTACATAGCAAAGTGTAGTGATCTGGGCTGACTTAGAGGATCTGACAGAGCATTTCATATGACACCAAGCTTTCTAGTTTCCTCAGCCATGCTGTGTCTGATGTCCGTCTGTCCATCTCACTAAAAAAAGTGAAGGCACTAGACAGCAAGAGGTGTAATGCATGGCGGTGGACAGATGTGCACAAGCAGAGATAATTCATTTAGACTTGTGCATCTTCTCAACATTTAATAGTTTAAAAAAGGAAAGACTAGGACAGCACTCAAATTCGACTCTTTAAAGGGGCCATATCATGCTCATTTTCAGGTTCATACTTGTATTTTGGGTTTCTACCAGGGATGCACCAATCCGACTTTTTTCAATCCCGATAGCGATAACTGGGCTTTGGGTATCGTCCGACAACGAATACCGATCCCATACCAGTGTTTAATTAATAAGCTGTATGCCTCACTGTGTGGCAATGACTGGGATCATTCTTTTATGTGTAAGGCAACATCGGGCTTGATTTAAACATTGCTTTTCTAACTTTGTATTAATAGATATACATTTTTTTAATTTGTTCTTTATTATTGGGATGGTGGATCTTGCACCAACAACTTGGTAAAAGATCTACAGAATTAAAAGGAATTACAAAATCAAGTGAAAACCTTTTTTAATGCAGCAAAAAATTTATGTAAACATAAAATTGAGCTGAATAGATCAGTCCCATTGTCACCAACATCCGATCCAGCTTTTTATGTCAGTATCGGCCCGATATCGGATCCAATATCGGCATCGGTGCATCCCTAGTTTCTACTAGAACATGTTTACATGTTTTAATGTTCAAAACACACATTATTCTTGGACGTTTGGGAAAGACGCCCTTCTTCAGCATGTATTCTTTGGAAATTGCCAGAAAGAAAGGTCCATGTGGCAAAATTCCAAAGTCAAATTGGAGTCCTGTTTTAGTCCTTCCTTTTTTATCATCTACATCAACGATCCAGCGGCCAGTCTTCAAGGTCTAAACGTGAATTGAGCGTGTTGTGTCTTAACATTTAATTGTTTCCAATGCAACCGCTGCTCTAATGTCATGTGGCGTACGTGTTGGTGGTCTCCTTTGGGCTAAGAATCGTAATTCTTCCTCAAATCTTGTCAAGTCACAATATTTACGAGGCTCTTCCAACATAAAAGTGTGCCGGGCACCAGCATGTCTGTGAGAAGAGACAGTAACTCATTGTCTATCAGGAGCAGCTCACAGGCCTGAAGCTTAGAAGGGTGGAAGAGGGATGGATGGGATGTTGCAGAGGGAACATAGGTATCGTGGTAAATGAGACAGGAGTTTGGCCGTAAATACAGACAAAGCATGTGGCTCACTGACGTTGGCACAAAGCCTGTTTGAAGATGGAGCTGGCCCTGTAGGCTCCGGTGTGTCTCCTTGGGTTTCTATTTCATCAGCACTGTCTGATGTAGACTTTGGTAAAATCACATCAATGTAATACAGTGTCGTAAAAGTAAAATGGGATCATTTAATTTAATTACTGTATATGCTTGAGTGAACTGAAAGTCATTAGCTTTTACAGTGGGACCTAAAATGAATCAGGGCAGAAATTATAACAATATGAAATCTCCAACATCTTTTTACTCTAGCCACAGGCTACAGCAACCATTTGAAAAACCAAACACCAAATTACAAACACCTGAGACAGTTACAGCATCAATAATTGATTAAAAACATCCCTGAAAGGACACAAACAAAATATATGTGAAGATTGTTTTTTTACAGTTGTCTTCATCAGTAGTGTATTGAAATATTGGCCTGATATGTTATAAATAGATCATAACATGGCAAACTCAAGCCCAACAGGCAGCAATAGCTGTCAGGAGACTCGTGGGTACCCATAGAACCCATTTTCATTCACATATCTTGAGGTCAGAGGTCAAGGGTACCCCTTTGAAAATGGCCATGCCAGTTTTTCCTCGCCAAAATGTAGCGGACGTTTGGAGCGTTATTTATCCTCATGGTTGGTACCAATGGATTCCTTAGGTTTTCTAGTTTCAGATGATACCAGTATCTTCACTCTAGCCACGACAGCCTAAAAATGGCAGGTTGCATTAATGCGTTAAAGAAATTAGTTTAACTCTTGAAGGTTATGTATTGGATCTATTGTGATGTTTTTCTATTTTTAATTGCATTCTTCTCTTGTATTAAATGGATTTCAGAGTTTGGCTTCAGTATAAACATGCTGTTGTGTCATATTGTGAATTTGATGCCTGATAAAGGGTCCATGAGGAAATGTTGCATTTTCACTGAACTTAGTGCAGACAGTGTGCAATAACTCAAAACTTTCTCATGATTTCATCATACCGCACCTGTCTATCGGGTTTGTCAAACTTGACATGTCATATCACTGAAGCTAGCTGAGCAGTGATGTTGTCCAGCGGCTTCGTATTCACACTTTCACAACAGGGAGATCATTTCCCTCTTTTTCTTCATTGGTGTTGAAGATAGATGAGACAAAACTGCTAAACTACTTCCTGAAACTTGTTGTGCAAGTGCATAATAAATCATTGCTCATCACTAAAATTGATTTCCCCTTGTGCTTCTTTGCAGTCAAACCAACGGTGATCCACACAGACATGTTTGTCAACAGCATCGGCCCAGTAAATGCCATCAATATGGTGAGTAATACTGTGTTAATGTTTCATCATTGTTGTCAATAATCAGTCTGAAACTGCGGGTATAACTAAAGGAAGATTTTTATTTTTAAAAAATGTGTTGGGCCTGCCTCCATCCTGGGGGAGTTGAGCGTATAATGATCCAGAGAGCAGCTCTCTCCTCTGGAGCTGGCAGGGTTTCAGTGTCTTGCTCAAGCACACTTCAGCAGGGCAGATGCTTGCTGTCATGGTGGATTGGTTGGTCCTCCTAATCACTATGCTGCCCCACTGCCCTTGTAGTGTTGCAACACAATGCAGGTGTCAATCAGATGCTTAACTACTGCGCTGGCCTTTGCACCACATGGGGATAAATGCGGTCCATTTAATGCATCTGCGTTGCATTAAACATCTCTTATCCGAGTTAGAAATACCGATTAACAGTTGACCGATCGTGTCGCGACACACGCAGGCCAGATCTCAAAGCAGCATATTTGCAAATGGCTGCGCAAGTTGGCAAGATGTTTCGCACTTTGTGGTTGCCAAGAATTTCATCAGCGACAATCTGAGGTGTCACCTGTTCGAGTTCTTTGTGTATTCAAATGAATATTCCAGTTTGTGATTTTCCTTGGATCTGGTTTGACGTTTTTTTTCTGTTGTTATATTTGGAGTGACACATTTAAATTGTTTACTGACAAAGCTGTTTATTTTCTATAAAGATTTCTTTAATAAAAATGTGTCTTTGAATAATATTACATTAGAACAATTGATTAACCGTGCAATCGGGTGATATAAAGGTTAACCTTGCTATGCACCAGTATATTACTGTCCATTTTGGAAATATCAGTCTTGGTCCAGTCTGTCGGTATTCTTCTTCTAGTGTATGCATTCAACTTATTCGAGTGATTAGAGTACAACCGTTAAAGTAGCAATAAAATAAACAATAAAATCATGTTATTTTTTTCAACCACTTTATTTATTTTAAGGGTAACTTTGTTATTCTTCAACCTGGACCCTATGTTTCCATGTTTTTGTGTCTAAGTGACTAATGGGGGCAACAATTCTTGAAATTGGTCCAGTAGCAGCGTCAATGTACATCCACTAAAAGTGCTTGTTTTTGCTACGGACAGGCTCAGATTATTATTATAAGTATCTGACAACATTATGGAAAGGATCCTACAGAGAAATGAGACATATGTTTTGACATTTCGCTTGATCCGGTCTGTTTGTTATTGCTCTAAAATCTCGCGCCACATCCACTTTGTCAAAATCCGCTACATGTGACATTGAAAATCTTGTAGATAACACTAAGCTACGCTTTCTGTACACAAACAACGGCACTCTTCTCTTCAACTCTCACTCACGTTTCCACCGTTTGTCTTCTAGCAAGAAGTCACATGACACAAAAACAAACAGAAAGTGAAAGGTAGGAAAAACCTTTCACTTCTCTGTAGGGTCCTTTCCATAATGTTGTCAGACATTTATAATAACAGCATGAGCCTGTCAGTGGCAAAAACAAGCACTTTTAGTGGACATATATTTACGCTGTTGAATTGCCCCAAATGATTACATTACAGCCCGTTTAGCAGCTGGCGGCTGCAGCGTTCTCGTTCAATACTGGACCAATTTCAAAAATGGCTGTCCCCATTAGTCACTTAGACACAAAAACATAAGAAAATAGGGTTGAAAAATCCCAAAGTTACCCTTTAAGATGCAAGAAGCTTGTTATATCTGCAAAAGCCAAGTGTGTGTAGTGTTTGTTTTATTACTCTTACAACAATTCACATTATTCTCAGCCAATATGAGTGGGAGGGCTGCTTATTTGTGCATTACCAGCTTCCAAAAATCATCTATCAGTGTATTTCTATTAATAAAAATAACAATTTGACGAGTTGGAAGTGTTGGATTTCAGCTATCAGTTTCAGATAGGAAGAGCCTACTCCATGTTGTTTTTGGATTACCATTGCCGACATTGTTACAATGCACAGTAACTCATGAATTCTACATTTAAAAACCGAGGAATAGTAACAGGATATATAGCTGTCATGCTGCAGTGACGACCAAAAGAACAGTTCATCAGATGGTGGAGAAGAAAAATTGTTCGCTGGAGAGAAAATAGGATTAGAAAATGAGAGTCTCTTGCAAATCTCTCACATCAGCGTTGTTTTATGTGTCATTGTTTTCTGTGGCAACGTCCCCGCTGAGAACCCACTTCTATTGTCATTCTGCAGAGCAGTCTGCTCTACATGGCGGTGGCGTTCCATTTCACTTAGTCTTAGCTAAAAACACCCACTCTCAATAACTGCAGTCACAGTGAAGTTGGAAGAGAAGCGTTGATGGGATCAGTTAGAAAATGTGTGTTTGCGCTCACATTAGGGAGTCTGCGTGCGAGCGCGTGTGTGTGACGGGGGCATCACGCTGACATGAAACGATGACTGATTGCTTCACATTCATACGTAATTAGCGTGGCTGGGCCAGTGCGTTCACACTGTGACATGACAAATGTGGTGCGGTAGGTAGAATTTTTTTTGAAGAGTATCTAAGCATGAGCACAAATCTTGTTTTTTAATTATGCAGGAATATTTGAAATATGGTGAAGTTGCAGCGCGGGAGGTGGAGGGATGGGACAGACTAGATTTGAAGAAGAAAAAGAATCCTAAATTGATGCTTTGTAGCCACTAGAGCCAACGAGTATAGAAGCAAAGAGACAAAACTCTGGTGCTTTTTTGACAATGGCCGTTAGATGGCGCTGCGGTAGCGCTGCGGAATTTTTTTTTTACATGTAACTTCCCAGTAGAAAGACTTAAATAGCCCTCATTTAAATCCTTATGTGTTAAAATTCACTAATAGCCGCACCACCTTGCACACTTGTGACATATGCGGTTCTGCCAGCTTCCTGCTAGCTGTATGCGGCTGTAATAATGGATATATTGGCTGTGATTCATCACTTTTATGATCTTATAATACACACATGGGCTGTATGCTGTAAGCCTGTACCGTGGTGGATGTATTAACGTCTCTGTTCCCAAACAGCCGGCTATCGGCCAGTAGCTAGTAGTGCTATTAGCATGACATAAACAGACTTTAATGTAGTTGTAGGCTATTTACTAACACGCAGAGCAAACGCACTGGGCACAATGTTGTATATATCCATGGTCTGTGGTCTATTGGACATCGAATTTAGAGATTTTTGACATGAAAAAGATTGAGATTGCTCTAAGCATCCCAAGCGTGCTGGATTTTTCTAGCTTCCATTTATGTCCATCGCTCACTTTTATGCTCCTCTGGGAAGCGGCCGGGCAAAAAATGTTCATAAATAAATAAGTAAGTAAGTAAATAGTTATAATAGTATGTATATTTGTAATATTTTTATTGTTCAACACAGGTAATTTTGGTAGAGACATTAAATTTATAGCAATAAAATAGAAATACTTTTATTTTTTGCTTTTGTACGGCAGGTTGTAGGGGACGTTTTACTGGCGTCATTATGGTAGTCGACTCGATTACAGTCCAAAATGGCGGAGGCGGAGGTCTGCTGCTGGGCGCTGGCGTTGCAATGGAACGTATAATTGACTTTCACCTCTTAGCAATATATCCTTTTTGCTAGAGCTGAGCAGCTCTTGGATGTGTGCAGCTGTTTCAGTTGAAAGATCTGTGAAAGATCCCAGAGTATGCTATATATAGGTTAAAGACAAACAAAAAATAGATGTTCATCCCACTCAGCAGGGCCCAGATGAAGATCCTAAGGCATTCAATCTTTTCTCTCATCATTGGATTTGAACTGTCTGCCTGTCCTTTGTGGGGGGGAAAAAGGATGTTTTCAGGATGGGAATGCTGCCTGCTGAAAATGTTGTTTTTCAAATCTCGTTTAGGACTCTTTGGCATGGATTTAGGCTTTATTGTTGGGCTAAGCTTTGTCAGGAAGTTAATGCCTCTATGCCCTCTTGCGCACAAATCCCCACGATTTTTTTCTCTCTCCTGCTGTACTTCACTTTGAACCTCAGGGCTCAACCATTCCAAATAACAAAATAAATAAGAGAGACTGATAGCTCCCTCTCACTCGCCGTGTCTCCTTTGCCTCTCACATTAGACCACATCTCACCTTCGCTCTCAGCTCTTCAACTCTGCCCATGGCTCCTTTCATCCCTCGTATGCGTGTCCTTACTCAGCTCTCACAGGGACTGAATAGGAGACGGGAGGTTTTGTCAGGCTCAGGACAAAGTGCTGCCAAGGCGGCAGGTTATGAGGTTAGATAATACTTGAGCCAAATAAGGGGAATTATTAATTGCCCCGTTGAACATTTAATTTTCAGGTTGAGGGCGTCAAGATGGTCTTTTTCAACGGAACTCTTTAGTGGGGACAAAAGGACATCTTGGCCTGAATAGAAAACCATCTTGTATTAAGTTTCCACTGGCATAGAAAAGTTCCCCTCAGCCAGATGAAACAGAGCAGTGCTTTTGCAGCCCACATTTGATCTCATTGCATTTCCCAGTTAAAAGCCACACATTGGTGACAGCGCTGGTTGCAAACAAATACTGTTTGCAAGGCGTTCCTGACAAACAGAGACTTTTTATCTGGTGTGTTACATAAAGCCCGTTCAGCTGAAGTTAAACACAACAATTCGGGTAATGCTGTGTTTTTATTCTGCCGTCAGGAATACACCATCGACATCTTTTTCGCTCAGACCTGGTACGACAGGAGGTTAAAATTCAACAGCACGATGAAGGTCCTGCGTCTCAACAGCAACATGGTCGGGAAGATCTGGATCCCGGACACCTTTTTCCGCAACTCAAAGAAGGCCGATGCTCACTGGATCACCACGCCCAATCGCATGCTTCGAATCTGGAATGACGGCCGGATACTCTACACCCTCAGGTAAAACGCCAGGGATGCCTGAGATGAGATATTAGTAACAGATTTGGGTGTTTCTCATTCATCAGACCCACAGTTTGATTGATTGTGTGACTGGGTGGCAGAATTACTCCATTTATCGCTCCCATTTTATCACATTTAAAAGCTTAAATTGTCAGTTATCATTATATCTGCTATTTTGCATCTGTTTTATTAGTGTGTCTGAACCAAAAGATAGAAAGGTGCTTCTAATTTTAGATTTAGTGGAAAAAGAAAAATTTCCTGTGATAGCCGACATAATGGGGAGTTCAAAATCTATTTACATAAACAATTAATTCTAGTGCTCTCGGCTGATGAAGCAGAAAACAATAGATAACGGTGAAAATACAGTCTCGACTCAACAATCTGAGCATTAAAACTGGACTAAGAGCTAATAATGACTCTGCAGCATTTCATTTTTTATCAGGATTATCATCAATTTGTTGCCACTGAGGTGCTTCCTGCTCTTCCTGGAATCCACCACAAGCAATGCGTGTACTTTAGAAAGTGTTCTGAAGTACCCAACAATGTACGGCCTCTCTACACAAATGATTCATGGCACTGATTATCCTGAACAGGCTCTGGGCAATTTTAAATTCCTGCATTTTAAATTTGACATTAATTAGCGTGCAGGAAATATGTCCTACTGAATGAGGCAGGAAGGGAACACTGGAACTACATTGCCCTGCACTGTTTTTAGGCACTCTTACAGTACATGCATATTGCTTAAAAGTAGGGCTGTCAATCGATTAAAATATTTAATCCTGATTTATCGAATGATTTTCCACAGTTAATCGCACATTTTTATCTGTTCAAAATGTGCCTTAAAGGGAGATTTGTCAAGTATTTAATGCTCTTATCAACATGGGAGTGGGCAAATATGCTTGCTTTATGTAAATGTATGTATATATTTATTATTGGAAATCAGTTATCAACACAAAACAATGACAGAATTGTCCAGAAACCCTCACAGGTACTGCATTTAGCATAAAACAATATGCTCAAATGATAATATGGTAAACTCAAGCCCAACAGGCAACAACAGCTGTCAGTGTGCTGACTTGACTATGACTTACCCTAAAACTGCGTGTAATTATCATAAAGTGGGCATGTCTGTAAAGGGGAGACTCGTGGGTACCCATAGAACCCATTTTCATTCACATAAATTGAGGTCAGAGGTCAAGGGACCCCTTTGAAAATGGTCATGCCAGTGTCTACTCGCCAAAATTTAGTGCAAGTTTGGAGCGTTATTTAACCTACTTCAAACAAGCTATGACATGGTTGGGTACCAATGAATTCCTTAGATCTTCTTGTTTCATATGATACCAGTATCTATCTAGCTTTAAAACTGAGCCCGCTACAACCTCGGATTGCAAGTTGCGTTAAAGAAATTAGTGGCGTTAATGCGTTAACTTTGACAGCCCTACTTAAAAGTGAATATTTTTAGTTTTCTGATTGTACTTTTTAATTATTTTGAGTTTCAGAAATCCTTAGGAAGATTTTTCAAAAATAATATGCTAATTATAAATATTGCTATATTATGTTATGGCCCATTCTTGCCTGTAGATCGATTAATTGGACAATAGTAGCCAGGTTACTGCTCTGATGGGTTGGAAGCACTACTAGACAATGTTATTGGTTGCCGACTAACAATTAACATGTGAAACGTGTAAAACAGGAGGATAGATTGAAGGGAAATATTAATTTTGCTTATAATCATGTTTTGCATGCCATCATAAATACAGCGGACATTATTACTGACACCACAGTATATCATCAGTGATAATAAGAGAGAAAGTGAACTATTCTGGACTCAATCAAGCCGTGATGGATGTTCTGCTATGCCGAACACTACCCCTCCACTTCATTAATTTGTTAAGGAACTCCGAATTTAACCAGTGGTTAATTAGGATGGCCGCCGTGATTGGGAGGACAATGATACATGACAATAGCGAGTGCATGGATGGGTAAAGTCATTTAAGGTCATTCTCTCATTAAGAGGAAGTTTAATGACTTTGCCTTCAAACTCCCTCAAGTGTGAAAAAGAGGAAGACGTGTGTGTGTGTGTGTGTGTTGCCGTGAAAACATCAATTTAGTTTAGTGAAATTCTAATTAGTAATTCCTCGTGTTAATACTGATAAGGATAGGGGTTTAATTCTGACGTTTCCAACAAGCTTTTAAATGTAAACTATTGTTTTGTGATAGACTATATGCAATTTAAAATCTATATATACACATTAACATTCTTCTATATGGACCAAAATCTTAAATGAATGTATGAATAAATAATTAGATAAATAAATGGATATGTCATTAAATGCAGCAAAAAAAATATTAAAAATAAATGTAGCCGTTAATTAATTGATAAAAATGTGACTTAAATTGATATTTCTGTTTTAATTTGCTTCTTTATTTATTTATTTATTTATCTTTGTATTAATTACGTTATTTATTTACTCTTCGGTTTCATTTTCCCTTTTATTTATTTATGTATTTATTTTTATTAATTTCTAAATTTATTTATTTTTGCATATTTAAAAATAAATATAAATTGCAAAATTAAATAAATAATACACACAAATATAAATAAAAATGTAACGCAAAAATAAATAAATAGATTAAAAATATATACATACGAAAATAAAAGGGAAAATTAAACGGAAGAGTAAATTTACAAGGGAATTAATAAAACGATGAATAAATCAAGAAGCAAATTGAAACAGAAATATGTGACATAAATATAATTGATGTCACATATTATCAATTTATTTATGGCTACATTTATTTTTCATGTAATTTCTGCTGCATTTAATGACATTTATTAATTTATTGAGTCATTGATTTATTTATTCATTCATTTATTTTTTATTTGGCAGGTTCCGTCCTCCACATTTCTATAGTAACTGAGTCAGTGGATTTAAATATTGTGTCTCCGCAGGTTGACCATCGATGCTGAGTGCCAGCTTAAACTGAACAACTTCCCAATGGATGAGCACTCGTGTCCCCTGGAGTTTTCAAGCTGTAAGTTTGGCCATATGCTGATCTCCCACTGTTTTACCTCTCCCTCTGTTGCATCTCAAATGCACACACAAACACACATGCTGTGGCCATGAACGAGCAGCATATGAGCCTAACAAAGACATCATTTAAAGAATCATTATGCAACAAGCCAAACCAAGGAAATCGGGCTGCAGGATTTCTTTCAGACCACTCCGAGCTCCAATCAGATCAGTCACATGTGTGTTTAGGTTTAACAGACTCATGCAAACAGTATATGGAAGTATGTATGCATGTACAGTATCTACACTGTAGATACCTATTCTGTAGATTCTACAGATTAGGGCTTTCACAATATCAGATTATCACTACACGATATTGTGGCCAAAATAATTCATTGCCACAGAGCTTATTTTCTGCAATAATCCAAAACCCAATGGAAAAGTCCCATTGGCTTTTTGTCGAGGGAACCAGGGCGATGCTAACTGCCTGGTTGGCCTACAAAAACACGTCATCCCTAGAGCCCTCTATAGCGTGATTTAAGTTGCGCTGGGTTATTTACATAATACTATCATATGTGTATTATTAACATGATTTTTAAACATCACGGTTATCAACAATACCAGTATATCTCAACCTTCCTACTACATCTTGCTCTTTTTGCCAGCTAAAATGCTATCTCAGTCCTAAAAGAGCTCTTTAATAAATGAGGAATAATATACATTGTGTTCCAATATGAGATATTTGAACAAAAACATTTATTAAACATTTAATTAATTCATTGTATATGCTGGCATTCAGGCTGCACGGTGGTGCAGTGGTTAGCACTGGCGCCTCACAGCTAGAGGGTTGCAGGTTCGAATCCGGCTTGGGACCCTTCTGTGTGGAGTTTGCATGTTCTCCCCGTGTTAGCGTGGGTTTTCTCCGGGTACTCCGGTTTCCTCCCACAGTCCAAAGACATGCAGGTTAGGTTAATTGTTGACTCTAAATTGCCCGTAGGTGTGAATGTGAGCGTGAATGGTTGTCTGTCTCTATGTGTCAGCCCTGCGATGGACTGGCGACCTGTCCAGGGTGTACCCTGCCTTCGCCCAATGTCGGCTGGGATCGGCTCCAGCCCCCCCGCGACCCCTAACGGGATAAGCGGTTGCAGATGGATGGATGGATGCTGGCATTCAGTAAAGGGATTTAATAAGAGATGCTTTATTGGCAACTCGACCAAAGGCAAAGCACTGATCGATTTTCCTGCCCTTTGTCAATAGCGTTCTAAAAAAGTGACACGAGTCCAAATGAGTCAGTCCCTCTATGCGAGGAGCGGATAGGGGGTGGGGGGGCAAGTTATGCTAATGAGGCTGCTATGGATCCACAGAGAGATGCACCATGGGATATTCTCCAGAGAGAGAATGCTTCCTAAATAGCTCCAGAGCAACAAGAAAGAGAAAGCAAGGGGGGTGGTAGCAGGACCTAAAAATGGAACAGAAGCATTCATTTCAATTTGATGAAAGCCATGGATGTTTTCAGAACTTTGAGAATCGCTTGATGTGCACAGCACATGAGCTCAATCTCAGAGGCGGCAGGCGGAGCACCGAGCAGTGTGCAGCGATTTATCACGCGGGCATTTTTTTCCTCGACACGTGCCACGGAGCTACAAAGCGTTTGGTAGATTTTCCAGCGCTACCTCTTTTTTTGCAGTAGTTTTGGAGAACGCTTCAGATGATACACTATATCGTTCCACTTTGCTCAAAGTGAATTTCACGACATCGCAGCTCCAGGAGCATTGTTGTTCTGGCTTCCCAAATGGACACTGAATCAATAATTTGTCCTGGATGAATTGCCAGCGAAGGAGCAGACTGCCTGCCTGCCTGGCTGTAATGTAGCAGATCCTTCCATCCCCTGCTCCTCTGAGGTCCAGCATTACTGGATGTCTGAGAGCACTTTAGTAATAAAGCCATTTAAAGTTTGAAGTGAGGAAGTTTCATGTGCATTATTCAGGCCACTCCCTCGTCGGGTGCACACACAGCTCATAACTAGACTGAAGACAGCACTCAACCGTTCACAGGATGAGGAGCCCTATTCCAAATTCAACTTCCTTTTTATTTCAAATGTGGATACCAGATGTACATTCAATACTAACAAATACCATTTGGTTATGATAATGTATCTAAGTGAATTAGCATTAGTAAGACTGTTATTGTGATTCTCACAACCAGAGAGCATCCCGGTGATGTAATAAAATGACTTAAATCCAGCTCAGACGTGGATCAATTTTTCACTCCACACAGATGGACTGCATATTTTGTCAGGAGTCTGTTATCTGATGGTTTCTCCATGAAACACTTTGTGTGCAAAGTAGCTGACTTTGTGTGTATATGGATGACTCATAAATCAAACAGGCTGTGCTCTATGCTTTTGTTTTATATTGAAGGTCGTTAAAACACATGGTTTTTACTGTATATAGCGGAGAGCTTATCCAAAGAGTCAAGTCTTGAAGGGTTAATTTTGTTATTTTTCAAACTATGTTTTTGTGTCTAAGTGACTAATGGGGACAACAATTTCTGAAATTGGTCCAGTATTGAGGGAGAACGCCGCAGTCGCCAGCCGCTAAACCGGCTGTAATGTAATCATTTGGGGCAATCTGTTACTGTCATTTCACATCCACTATTATAACTGTTATTATGAGTGTCTGACAACATTATGGAAAGGAGCCTATAGAGACATAAAACACTTTTCTTACCTTTTCGCTTGATCCGATCTGTTTGTTATTGTGTGTCTCGCTTTGAGAAGCCTCGTTATGAAATGTCGCATCGCCTCCACGTTGTCGAAATCAGCTAAATATTCAGCCATGACATTGAGAAATCTTTTAGATAACACTAAGATACGCTTGCTGTACTCCAACACAAGAAACTCCGACAACACCGGTGTCGCGTGGCACTCCTCTCTCCACTCTCACTGGTGTTTCCACCGTAGTCACATGATGACAGTAAGCGAAAGGTAAGAAAAACGTGTTATTTCTCTGTAGGGTCCTTTCCATAATGTCATCAGACACTTATAATAACAATCTGAGCCTGTCAGTGACAAAAACAAGCACTTTTAGTGGACGTACATTTACGTTGCGGAGCTGCCCCCGAGTGATTACATTGCAGCCCATTTAGCGACTGGCAGTTACAGCCACCGGACCAATTTCAGAAATTGTTGACCCCATTAGTCACTTGGTGAAAATAGGGTCCAGGTTGAAAAATACCGAAGCTATACTCTTCATGATATTTGCTAAAATGGATGAATATTAGTCTTTGGAATACATTGTCATTTTTGCACCAAGCTTCCTTGTTTTTAACAGAGCTCCATGTAACTGTGTGCTCTCTCTCCTGTTCAGACGGCTACCCCAGGGAGGAGATTGTGTACAAGTGGAAGAGGAGCTCAGTGGAGGTTGGGGACATTCGCTCCTGGAGGCTCTACCAGTTCTCCTTCGTGGGCCTGAGGAACACCTCTGAGATTGTCAGGACTGTCTCAGGTAAGAAAACCATCTTTTTTTCTACCAAGCCTCTTCTTTAACAAAAAACAACTCTTACTCACTGAGTCAAGGCTGACTGAATACACACGTTCTTTGCCAGTGACGCCCCTGCTTGTGTCATTGGACAGTCGCGTGTGTGACAGAAGTGATTTCTTGAACGTGCAGCAACAGAATAGGGATTCCACGGGTGCTGCACGACACAGCATTCACGTTGGGCATGATACATTTAATCTGATGGAGGCAGGAGCGTGCAGGCAGCATCACCTTAATGTGATGACATGGTAGAATTTCATATATGAGAGGCATTATTGTTATCAGGCTTAACCATGCACGCCAATGACTCCAGACACGTTATAAAATAAAGTCTCTCTCTGACTCTCTCTCAAAATTTCCATTCCTCTTCAAAGTCTGTAAACAATCACTGCTGATCTGTCGACTGATCTGGCTCGTGTCTGTTGCTAGGGGTTACAGCATGAACTTTGAGAGAAACGGGGGCATGACTTGTAATGTTTTTATCCACTCTTAGTTCACAGTGCTGCCTACTGCATGTAGAACTTCCCTTGTGGGATGATCTTGTGCATTTTTGGCCCATAGCACACATTCAAGTTTTTTCTTTGGCTTGTCCTGACTTTGTCTTGACCCTGATACGACTCTTGGTTTAATTATAAACTGGACCTTATGGTTCAAATTGTGTCACTTTAGAAGGCAATTTTGAATGTGTGTGACGGCTGTGAAATCTACTTAGTTTCACAGCCACTTCTGTCATTAAGAATGTGTATTTTGAAGTCTTTCCAAGCCAGAGGGCAAAGTGACCTACAGTATGTGGCCGCTACTCCAAAGTTGTCCCGTGCAGATGCTTGTTGGTGAGCGGAGTGATTTTGAAATATATATATATATACTGTATTTGAAAAAAAAAATGCAATTAACTGAAATTAAATTAACTGAAAATATACATTTGAATGCAGTTTGGGAAAAAAACAAATGTACATTTCTGTCACCTGAGATATTTGATATATTCCTGTATTGCAACTCCACACAGATACCCTGAATTAAAATTAAATAAACTTACTTACTACTATGATTTTATTCAATAATATTTAGGGCTGTCAACTGATTAAATTATTTAATCGCACGATTGTCCATAGTTAATTGTTATTAATTTTTATGTGTTCAAAATGTACCATGAAGGGAGATTTGTCAAGTATTTAATACTCTTATCAACATGGGAGACGGCAAATATGCTGCTTTATGTAAACATATGTAAATATTTATCACTGAAAATCAATTACCAACATAAAGAATATGCTCAAATCATAACGTGGCAAACTCAAGCCCAACAGGAAACAACAGCTGTCAGTGTGCTGACTTGACTATGACTTGCCCCAAACTGCATGTGATTATCATAAAGTGGGCATGTCTGTAAAGGGGAGACTCGTGGGTACCCATAGAACCCATT
Organism: Sebastes fasciatus; assembly: GCF_043250625.1. Taxonomy (NCBI): domain Eukaryota; kingdom Metazoa; phylum Chordata; class Actinopteri; order Perciformes; family Sebastidae; genus Sebastes; species Sebastes fasciatus. The sequence continues at coordinate 11,462,448 of NC_133810.1, forward strand.
CTCATTCACATATCTTGAGGTCAGATGTCAAGGGACCCATTTGAAAATGGCCATGACCGTTTTTCCTCGCCAAAATTTTGTGCAAGTTTGAAGCGTTATTTAACCTCCTTTGCGACAAGCTGCTATGACGTGTGGATTCCTTAGGTTTTTCTAGTTTCATATGATACCAGTATCTTCACTCTACCTTTAAAATTGAGCCTGCTACAACCTCCGAAAGATCAATTGCGTTAATGTATCAAAAAATTAAGATTTTGCGTTATCGTGTTAACTTTGTTATAATACATTTGAAAAGCCTTTTAATTTACAAAATAGAAACACTGTTTGCCAATAAAACGTGAAATATTCTCCTTCAATATTCAATACATTTCTTTCAAACTTCTCTGCTAATATAGTCCTCCATGGTTTTGCTCTAACAAGGATGGGTGAATTTAAAGAACGTGGTGCCTATTAAATAACACAGAGAAGGGAGATCATTCATTATGGTGAACAACTGGCTGGATTCGTTCATTCAGAATGAAGCAGGAATATGAACGCTTGCTTGAGGAAAAACAGCTGTGTTGATGTTTTAGAGGAGGGCCACTGTGTTTGCACGCATAGGCATGTTTGTTTATGTTCTATATTCATGAGTCGGTAAGTAATGTATGTAATGCAATGCAAGGAATTATATGTATTCTTTATGCTCGTCTGTGGTGCGAATCAAAGAAAGCCATGCCCGCAGAGATTCGCTTTGGGCAGAGGAGGCTTCATTCTCATTAGATCAGCTGCATTATCTCGAGGAACTGACAATAAGGTTCTGTTATATATGTACAAGTACAACATCCCCTCGTGAATCCTATTGTTAAATCACTTGGAAAGAATTACAGCCATTTCAGCATGTATTCACACCAACGTAAAAAGGTTTTTTAGCTCCCAACTCAATCTCCTTTTTATGAGATATTCAATTCATCCTAGTCTATCTGCTATGTGAGTATTGATCAGGGGGAATAGATGTTTTCTGGCCGAACTCCATCTGTTTAGAATATACTATAGGCCGGAAGGCTACAGAAAGCAAAGTCATTGTTTTAGACATGTAACAGTAGGGTCATTATTCCCGTCTAGTCAGTTAGTGTACTGCTTCCCTTTTCTAATGAAAGTCCAGACTGTCTTGTGAGAAGCACAAACTCTCTAGCTACAGGCAGGTAGTAAAGTGAAAGAACTACTGTAGACAGTTTTGAGTGCTTTTTTTGTCTGAGTGTTTTGGTGATGCAGATGTAGTGATCATTTTTAAAAGCTGTACTGTTGTGTACGCACACGAATGTTCAGCTTACTTTAAACGCGGTAGCTGTAAAAGCTCACGAACAATGCTTTCCTATGGTGAACAATTAAGTTGGAGGTAATAATTGTGTTTGGAGTGTTTGCTGGGGGTGTAATAGCTGCTGTCCCTGTTAGGTAACCTTGTGTTCTGTAATGGTGACAAACAAAGCCATCATCTTTTATACAGAAAACACATTTTATGAACGTTTGATCGCAGTACAGTTTTGATTATTATACATAAAGATATATAAAGATAATGCATTGGCATCTACGATGTTGTTTATTTCAAATGTTTCAATATAAATAGTCGTATCAGATACTAGGGCTGGACAATACATCAATATTATATCGATATTGTGATATGAGACTAGATATTGTCTTAGATTTTGGATAGTGTAATATCATAATATGGCATGTGTTGCCTTTTCCTGGTTTTAAAGGTTGCATTACAGTGAAGTTATGTGATTTGCTAAACTTACCAGACTGTTAGCTGTTCTTTTTGCCTTTACCCACTTAGTCATTATCGTATCGTATCGTATCGTATCGTATCGTATCGTATCGTATCGTATCGTATCGTATCGTATCGTATATTACTGATGATTATTTATCAAAAATCTCATTGTGTAAATATTTATTGAAAGCATCAATAGTCAACCCTACAGTATCTTCGCAATATTCATATCAAGGTATTTGGTCAAAAAATATTGTGATATTTGATTTTTTTTTCATATCGCCCAGCCCGAACAGAATCAGATTTCTGTCCGAGTGAAATGCTTACCTGGTGGCCGAGAGGGATGCAGATTATTTTATATAAACCAGTCAGACTGAAGTCGTCGTTGTGGGAAGATTGGGGTAACCTGTTTTGCATTTATTCAATAACGTTACGGGTTATTTACTGTTGAAGGCTATACAGCAATTCTCTAATGAAGCTGTTTGCTGTGTGTAATACTTTGGATTTTGTTGAATAGCGACAAACGGGAGCTCTGCAATTTTAAATTAAGTCATTATTTTGTGTTATTTAGTTTATCATTCAAGTAACTTGGTGTTTACTTTATCTGTTCCTTTCACTCCTAATGTAGCCGACTCAGATTTTGCATCAAACCTAGGTCATGTCAGTGGTTAAAACTTTTTTTGTTAAGGCGGCCAACTAAAGAAATTGCTTAAAATTTGCATCCCTAGTGGCCGACAAAACCAAGCTCTATCAGACATGCACAGAAATACGCTTGTATGCACTCGCACACAAAGTAGCCATGTGTATAACCGAATTCACCCAGTCGTTGTGTAATTCGCCACAGTTCAACAGAGTGTCACTGCAACGTAATGCTAACACACACCCTAACACACACAGGGGGAGGCAGAGAGAGGTTGTGGTGTAGTTGAGGCTACAGTACATGTGCGGTGCAAGACCAAATGCTCGAACAGCAGTGGTGCATGTTGAATAAAAAAACATGCTCGTACATTTTCCCTTCTGCTTAAATCAAAATATTTTCAAGTGACAACATGAAAAAGGCAATCTGTGTAGGAGGATGAGCTGTAGTGGAAAATTTGCAGCGTCCTCTGACTCTCCCTCTCTCTGATGTGGTTTTGTTATTTCCACAAACAGCCATCTGCTCTCTTGTCAGAGCAGAGAACCTTGGCTGTGGCTGAGAGACCTCTTGTCTCATTTTGCAGTCAGTTTGGGTTTCTGACCTGCTTCAAGATTCATGAACACAACATCTGTCTCAAAAAGCAAGTCAGTTAGGGCCTTATAATTACACAGTCATCTCAAGTACTCGCCACGCAGCGGGTAGCGCTCCGGAAAGGTGTGCTGGAAACGTAGAAATATTCCTTAATATGCTATATCATTATCAGCAGCTTTTTTACATTGTAAGTGTAGACAGACATTATAATAAACAGTTACTGGTGGTTTAGATGTTTTCAAACTAAATGCTTACTGACACTATTGCATTTGGTTTTTTTTCTGCAGTAAATTTAATAAAAATCTTCTTTAACCTATGTTTTTAATTTGGCTTTTAAATTGTATTTCATCTTCTGGTATTTCCTATCAAATATGAAAGTCAAATATGCATTTATATGCATTTCAATGCATATTTGACTTTCTTTTTTGACTTTCACATTTCCTATCAAAAATGAAATTCAAATATGCATTGAAATGTATATAAATATGTTAAACTATCTACATATCTGCTACAGTGATAGCTTTGTTTCCCATATTTAATCATGCAATGAGAAGCAATTAGGCCTGCATAACCCTAACCCTCACGTGAAAGGGGGCATACAAATAGTACAAATATATAAGTCGCTGTTTTATAAGGACGACACACTAATCATTTTTGTTGTTACATAGACCTAAAGTGAAGCTTGAACACTGCTGGAGTGAAGGAAGCAGTGTTGGTAGCGAGCCCATAGACTATAGAGTAGTGAGCAGGGAGACTGTCCTTCAACCAGACAGCCCTCGGCTCAAGCTCTCATTCCAGCATCGAGCAGGTGTGTACAATACTGTATTGTCCACGAACAAGACACTGAATCCCTGCCAGCCAAAGACTTTTGTGTCTTTGTCCGGCCCTGGAAGAATAAAGTTAGTTACAGTTATTCTTTAACCCCTCATCCTTCCAACCTATCTAACATACAAATACTACCGACTGGAGTCCCTCGGTATCCAAGAATAAGCTAATGCAAGAAAACAACCATCATAGCAAAATGTTAACTTATTTCTTCTCAAAACATTATTAATTATGTAATTAATGTCATCTGGAGTTACAGTTCATTTGCAATGGGTCGCTATACTCGACCCAGTATGTTGCTGTTCTCGACCCAGTATGTCGCTATACTCGACCCAGTCGGTCGCTATACTCGACCCAGTATGTCGCTATACTCGACCCAGTATGTCGCTATACTCGACCCAGTATGTCGCTGTTCTCGACCCAGTATGTCGCTATACTCGACCCAGTATGTCGCTATACTCGACCCAGTCGGTCGCTATACTCGACCCAGTATGTCGCTATACTCGACCCAGTATGTCGCTATACTCGACCCAGTATGTCGCTGTACTCGACCCAGTCGGTCGCTATACTCGACCCAGTATGTCGTTATACTCGATCCAGTATGTCGCTATACTCGACCCAGTATGTCGTTACACTCGACCCAGTATGTCGCTATACTCGACCCAGTATGTCGTTACACTCGACCCAGTATGTCGCTATACTCGACCCAGTATGTCGCTACACTTGACCCAGTATGTCGCTGTACTCGACCCTGTCGGTCGCTTTTCTAGACCCAGTTGGTTGCTTTACTGTACAAGGGCTACTGACCGGGGTCCCTGGGGACCCAAGAATAAACTACAGTAAGAAACAACCATCATAACAACGTGTTAACTTATTTCTTCTCAAGACATTGTTTTTTATGTAATTAATGTCATCTGGAGAAACATAAACTTTCTTTATTGTGTGTCTGCAGCATCTGTATCTGTCTCCTTCAAAATGACTGACAGTGTGCCCTTTAGCCTTTTTATAGTGTGATACATTTAAATTGTCATTAAATTAGGACCCATGGCAAACATGTTATCTATCTATTCTATTTTAGCTATTTAAACTGCAAAAGGCTGCAGTTGGATGCTTTTGAATGGGGGGTCCCCAAAGACCTCAGTGGATTGGTCTTTTCAAAAAAGCACTAATTAAAACAGAAAACAATGATATGAAGTCATTATAGGAACAAATTGATTGACATGGTCATGACAAATTGGAATGATAGAATAAAGCACCTGTGAGTACACACTTCTGGGGTCTGTGGGGACCCCATGTTGGTAGGATGACGGTTAAGAATGAACCTTTTCACAGTATTCCAGTTCCGGCACTACTCGGCTGAATCACCATCATGTTTAACTGAGTTGAAATGGGTCATGCGAGGACACGTAATGGTAAGCTAAGCAGACAGGCAGGCAGGTGAATTGGCCGGATCCAGACAATGAAGACTGTAGCAAATAGTCAGAGGAAGAGATTCCCTCTCATTTTATGAGACAAGCCAGTCTCTCCCAGGCTCAGCTCGTACAACAGGACAACTCCCGCATTAATGTGTCTGCGCTCGTATTCTCTGAGTATCTTTTTTTTATATAAAAAGTGATGCATGATTAAAGAGCGATTGAGTGATATTGTAATTAAAGGGGGCTGGGGCGCCGACATGCCATCTGCTGCTCTCATCCAGTTGTGTTGTAGCTTTTTTTTTTTTTATAAAGGCTATGTCTGTTTTTATTTTGTTTCTCTTCCCTCCCGCAGCCAGTGTCCAAAGGCTTGGTCTCTCAACATGTCACTTCACATCAGAGCCGCCTGCACTGCCTTGAAGCCTATACCTGCATTTACAAACACACACATTTGCATGCACGCAGCGCACACAATCTCAGGCCAATAAAAAAGAAAAAATCATTCACTGCTTGCTTATGACAAGCAAGGACCCTTGAAAGGACGCCAGAATAGAGAGAAGCTAGAAGAGATACAGAGGATTTTGAAAGGTAGGACAGCCAAGGCGGTAGATACACCGCTAACGTTGCTGTTAAATTAACCCCTCAGTGGCCGGGTTAAGCTTTGTGCTGGGAGCTATGTTCTCACCCATCTGCCAAGCTGGGGTTCAGAGATGAACATCATAGTGCAGACAAGGACAGACAGAAAAGAAAGAGAAAGCAGGAGGAAGAGGAGGAGAGGGGGGTGATGGCAATAAAATAGAAAGGGTGGTAGATGTGTCATTTTATTGGTCCTGTAAAAGAAAATCACAGAACAGAATTCATCTTGCCGGTTTACACCAGTTCACAGAGGCCAAGTGTGTCCAAACATGAGGATTTACTGTATCTGAGGCTATATTTTGGGGTCTCAGTTTCTATAAGCAACAATATAAAACCTTGTACTCCAATTGGATTATTGGTATTTTTTTTTTTTACAAGCAAATAATCAGAAAACTAGAAATGGGGTTCACTTTTCTAGCTTTGACTGTAGTGTAGTGAAGTAATGATGTCTGTCTGGGTCAAATTGATAAGCTAATGATTATTATATCAGTCTTTTTCACATTTACCATGCAGATTACCATCTAATTGACATTTATATATTTACAAAACAATTGTATACGGCAAATATCTTTTTATTTACTGAATTTTATTGACTGTAGTCAATAACTGTAGTCACTGTAGTGTGACTTGGGAAGTAATATATGCACTGTGTGATAAATATAGTGACTTGAATTTACTAACACACTGTCGGAGCTTGACAAAACTAATATTTTTTTTATTTATAGCACCAAAAAACATCAATGGCCACCAAATTTGCATCCAACAACAGCAGTGCGGTTTCATTAGTACATCACAGGTGCAGGTGTTTGATTGATGGAGCGGAGGTTAAAATACGATATATTGTTACAGGGAGAACCAAGATGAATGAGTCATTTGTTTTATCAGGAAAATTGGTGATTAGTCATTTTGTCTAAAGCCACTGATTAATGTAGCCATGTGTAGTGCATTAACATGAACTATCAAACACTACCACGGGGATCTCTCGGAGGCCGTTAACCATCTTCCCAGCACATTAGTGGAACAAATGAGCTTAACAAAAAAGCATCGCTTAGATTTGCCAAGAAGCCCTTCCTGTTGAGCATAAAGGGAATCAATGCCATTTGCTGTCTTTCTTTCTTGTTGTGCTACTAGCCTCACTTTTCTCAGCAGTGAATCGTGAGATGGTTTAAGCAGGACATGAGATGCTTAATTGCTCTCCTTTTAGCTGAGCACAAATGTACGCCATGTGCATCGGCCAGTGGTACGTACAGTATCTGTGTTTGGACGGCGTACAGAGTGCTCTGGGTCTGCGCCCTGTGTCCATGAATTAATGCATGTTCCTATGTGTCCATTTGCCTGCATGCACATTTCAGTGTGTGCTCTCCACTGCATCCGAGTCGTTTTTTTTATGTATTGAAAGCTATTCTTAGAGTGACCTTCCAAAAGCCGTGCCGTGCAGCCCTGTTGTCTCTGTGCGCCCGCCTGTGTGATTCAGTTTGAGTGGAGAAAGCCCAGGGACACATCAGTGGCCCTCTCCCGATTACAGAGCTCCACAGTTTGCAGATGATTCTTTGATGGGGCGAATCTGGAGGCATTGTGGTTGAGAGGAAGTGGCCCGGCGAGAGGAAGACGGTCGGCCAAACAAACACATGAACGCCCATGCGCATGGTATATATATATATAAACACACTCATGTCAGCACAGTCACTCTCTGACACGCCAAAGGATTCCCCTTATAGCGTGGCAGAGTGCATCGTTGCTCTATCTTTAGGCCCCCTCGGGCTGCAAATGGGGACCTAGACCATGATTTAATCTTCAGCTACACAAACACACTCTCACACATAGATACAGTTCTGCAGCAAAACAAATTTCATCTTTCTGATATCACATGTGGGTTATGGCTGTCAAAATTAACATGTTAAGTTATCCGTTAACGTCAATTCATTTTAACGGCACTAATTTCTTTAACGCATTAACGCAACTTTCGATTTTTGAGGTTGTAGCGGGCTCAGTTTTAAAGCTAGAGTGAAAATACTGGTATCATATGAATCCATTGGTACCAACTATGTAATACTTGCTTGTCATGAAGGAGGTTAAATAACGCTCCAAAGTTGCGGTAAATGTTGGCAAAAATTTGGCATGGCCATTTTCAAAGGGGTCCCTTGACCTCTGACCTCAAGATATGGGAATAAAAAATGGGTTCTATCGGTACCCACGAGTCTCCCCTTTAACGACATGCCCACTTTATGATAATCACAGGCAGTTTTGGGCAAGTCATAGTCAAGTCAGCACACTGACACACTGACAGCTGTTGTTGCCTGTTGGGCTGCAGTTTGCCATGTTATGATTTGAGCATATTTTTTATGCTAAATGCAGTACCTGTGAGGGTTTCTGGACAATATTTGTCATTGTTTTGTGTTGTTAATTGATTTCCAATAATAAATATATATATAGTCCACTCCCATGTTGATAAAAGTATTAAATACTAAAATCTCCCTTTAAGGTACATTTTGAACAGATAAAAAATGTGTGATTAATTTGTGATCAATTATAGACAGTGATGCGATTAATTAACGATTAGATATTTGAATCGATCGACAGCTCTACTTTGAAGAAAATAAAGAAGGAAAGCATTGCCATTGGGTCCTTAGATAACATTTTAGTTCTGTGTCAGGAGTCTGTAATGATTAGTTGGGTTTCATCAAGGCTGTGTTGTGTTACTATCGCCCTGCCAAACCCAAAAGCTGTTCCTTTAAGCAAATCCACTTAAAAGAGATGTGGAACAGACATGTGACAATATTGTCTTGGCATCAGGAGGTTTGTGAAACCCCCTCAGCGGTGGTGTGGTAGCGGGCACGCCACGTACGAGTGTGAGAGCAGAAATCCAAAGAAAATTAAAGGGAAAATGTTATAAAATCCGTGGAAACAAAATGATGACACCGAGGCGAGGACGCCCGTCACCACCTGCCGGGTTTAATCAAGAAAAGATGGAGGGAGACAAAAAGCAATAAAAACCAAAATGCCAATAGTTTTTTTTATTGTTACTGAGACATTGCATCCCTGATCAAATATAACACTTGTGCAAGCTATTGTGCGAAATTATTCCACTTTCCAATGCATGCGTTGTCTTGATGAGTAACACTTCATTCTCAGAATAATTCACAAAAATATATAAAAAGGAGATGCAATATGAGACTGAAGAATATGCAGACGCATGTAGAGCAGGGAAATGTTTAAATATTACTTCATGGTTGTTTCTTTTCATGTTTATGTCAAGTATTTCTGTTGTGAATGATAAAGTATAGCGGGTGAAATTCAACTACTCCAAAGAGTATAGAAGCAAAAAGACGAAAGACATTAAAATTATGACAGTAGAATAGAATTTTTTTATAATTTTTGTACAGCAATTTGTAGGTGGACGTATTACTGACGTCCTTAGATATACAGTAGTCACTTTCAGTCCAAAATGGCGATAGTGAGCAATGGAACAACCAATTAGCTTTCACGTCTTATCAATATAAGCTCTTTACCTAGACTGGAGAAGTGTCTTAATATGTTTGTTAAAAATTATTTTAAGAAAGTATTAAATCAGACATGTGATTGCAAATACTACACAATAGGTGCAGAAACCAATGCCTTTTTATGCTGTATATGAAAACAGTAATTTAATCACAGTGATAAATATGATGATACATTTTGTTTCATCAGATGACGATCACTCCATCTTTGCTGAAGGAAAAAGGTTAAGAAGCGCTGAAACAATCCATTAGCTGCGGTGCGACTCTGTTGCTATAATAGCTGCTCCCTCTAATCTCTTCCTCCCTTCATCCCCCTGTCTCTCTCTCTCTCTCCCTCTCTCTGTGCGTTCTCCCTCTTGCTTCTGGGTGATAGTTGTGATGGGCAGGAGTGGGAGGCAAAATGCTCTGACTCAGCCAGAATCCTCCTTTTGTGGAGTTAAATACCAATTTACACTCCTCCCCATCCCCTCTCACATCCTCCACACACACACACACACACACACACACACACATCCTAACCCGCCCCATACACTAACAGCATTCACATTTACAAGTGTCTGCGCTATACACTCCTCCGCTCCCCCCCCACCCCGTCTCCCTTCTTCCCTGCTCGGTCTCGCAAAAAGAGATGATTTTTATATTGCGGCCCGTGTATTCCTGTGCCCTGCTTTTTACAACCTCCCCCTTCTCCCTCGCTCTCTCTCTCTCTCTCTGCCTTTCACAGTTGACAGTCTAATAAGCTAGTAATTAAAACCTGAAAACAGAGACTGGTGATAGGCCATAGGAGAAGAGATTGCTTCGGGAAAATAAGGCTCTTGTTTTCCTCCCCGTAGACCACCACCTGCATATAAAAGAGTGCCTGCGTGGTGCAACGGCAGAGGAGCGCAGATTTAGAGATTTTATTTTTGTCTTTATGTTAGATTGTCAGTGCTCTGTATAGATGTTTGTTCCTCTTTGGAGGACATGCCATGAAAGCACACAGGGATATGGATTGAAGACGGTGAGTGAAGGTCGAGAAATAGAATAATGTTGAAGGCAGCCCACTGCTCCACTCCTGCAACTTATACTTCAGTCGTACAGTGATATGTCAATAGAACCGTCCTCATGACGTATATATTTTTTCATCCACTTCAATGACACCAAACCTTCCGACTGTAGTTGCAGCGTGAGTTTCAGAGCGATAAACTAGGACACTGGAATACATTGACTACAAAATTAAAGTCATCTAATTTGCAAGAGAGAGAGAGAGAGAGAGAGAGAGAGAGAGAGAGAAAGAGGAGGAGGAGGTAAATAAGTGAGGTTGTTGTTGTTGGTTCCTGTTTTTTTTCCGGTTGAGACGCCGGTAGGCAATGATGGAGGTCATGGGGCGGAGAGATGCAAGGATAAAAAAAAAAAAAAAAGAAGAGACGGTGAGAGAGAGAGAGAAAAAAAAGAGGATGTTCAGCCAATACCAAAACAGGTCAAAGCTGTTGGAGATGCCGTTTGTGTCCTTCTTGAATAAAGCTGGTGCAGCTGTCACTCTGAAACATCATCCTCACTGTAACAGTGTGAAGGTTGAGGGGGTTGGTCTTGGATTTTGAGTGAGAGGCTTTGTAAGTGTGAAGGTGAAGGGAAGGGATATAGTCCACATACACTGTAATTTATGATGGAATGTTCTATTGGATGCTTGGACCATTATTACTGCTCCTGCTGGGACTATACAGCTACCTTTACTGTTATTGCTATACTTATCTTACTACAACTTCTGATCATATTGTTTCCACTACCACAATTTGCAGTAGTGCAGTATTGGTATGTGGATTCAACAACCTTCTCTCTTTATGTACCTACTTTTATTAGGATATGTTCTTTAAAGGTCAGGTAGGTAATATTGAGAAACAAGCAAGAGTACTTTACTTTACTTTACTTTGACTTTATTGTCCACTTTAGTGGGAATTTGTCTTTGGCTTCTCTAGGACATACACGATAAATAAAAAACATGACACAGCATATCACAAGGACAATAAAACATTAAAACATACAGTCAGCAAAACACTCCGCACTGTTACAATACATACAGCAACAGACATACAATTGTGCAAATGGTCAGGAAACAGCAGCAGCAGGTGGGGATAGGTTATTGCAGTCATTTTGCATCCAATACCTGTATGGCATGGGGAATAAAAGACCTCTTATATACTGTATGTTCCGGCTCACCCTCGGGGGCCCTGAATCGACGGCCAGACGGGAGCAGCTCAAACCTCAGAGTTTAGTGGGTGTGAAGCGTCTACAGATATCTGTCTGGCCTTCCTGAGTACCGCTCTATCAAATATATCACAGAGCTGCCTTTGTGGCTTGCCAACCACCTTCCCTGCAATCTTAACAATTTCAAGTAGACTAGATTTTAAAAAATGATTCAACCAAAAAAACGAGCCCAGTGTTGCCAACTCTTTTCCAATCAGCACTACTGTAGCTCCAAAAGTCCCTAAATCTGTCGAGAAAGTCGCCAAGTCGGCAACATTGACAGTCCGTCGCTTCAGGCCTCCATACAAAGCCACTCCCCCACAATTATTATTATGAACTTAAAGAACATTTGATTTATTTATTGCTGTCGGGATGTAATGAGAATTTCAAAACAAATATTTGAACAGCACTACAAACCCTAGTTTTAATAACAGTATAATAAATAGTGATTATTTTATAATACATATATGACTAGGTTGTTTTTGTTTTTGTTAAAGCATTTAAAGACAAGATAAGCCATGTGGATTTGTCACATTGGGCTCTGGGAAATTGTGGTAGTCATTTTTCACTATTTTCTGCCTCAAGATTGTACTTAAGTAGGCTATGTATTTGATATACTCAGTTATATTCCACTACTGAAGCAGAGATAGTATAAACCTAGAAGCATTAGTCATACTGTAAGATAGCTGCAATACACAAGTACCTGAACAGCAAGAGTATATACTGTAGTGTGTAGCTCTTAGAAAGTATTTCTGTTATGGTAAAGTGGAACAAGAGGGCTCTGTTTTCTCAGAGAAATTTGCAGAATGAGGGATTTTAGAAATCTCGCATTGCAGCAGCTCTAACTACAGCCTAAATGGAGTACGTACGTGTACTGTACATGCTGAGATCTGCATGCGCATGCAAAATGACTTTTAACAGTCTCTTCTCGGTACCCTGTTGAGACAGACGGAGCTGGTTCGGAGGCTAAAAGCATTCAAAGTTGATGCGACTCTGTGGAGCAATTGTTCCCGGGCCGAGCCCTCATTGCTCAATAAATAGTTGTAAAGTTTGCCCTCCTAGAAACTCGTCTCGCTCGGCTTATTGGCCTCCCGTAATATTCTGCAACCCAAGGTTTCAAAGTAATTAGCCGTAAGGAATAAGGAGCGAGTTGAGGAACATCTTGTGTCGGGTGGGTTAATACGTGGCATACGAGGATACATCTCAGAATTGAGCAGCGTAGGCCAAAAGCACATCACGTGAATACTGGAAGCACTTCATACAGATTACATTTTTTATTGTCAATCCATATTTACATGTCATATGGGTCATATGATATTCCCTTGCTAAGCTTTGAAAAGAGCATCCATGCTTATTATGCTAATACATGTCAAAGGCTAGAGTGAAATTAAATTTCAAGTCATCTAAGCTTGGCCTTAGAAATGTGTTACCTTCAGTGAAACTGTCCATGAATCCTTATGAGGGGATGCATTGTTAATATTAATGCTGGATAGCTGGGATCATGTATTCAGGTAATCACAAGGAGCATGTTTGCTTATAAGGCTTACTGCACTGAAAATACCAATTTCTTTAAGTGTACCCACGGTTTTTTTCTGGGAGTGCCGTTTTGGCAAAGCTTTGTGATTATTGAGGTACTTAAAAGAAAATGCTACTTAGTCTGAGTGTGCACGGGCATAAATCAGCGCTGTAGTTTTGGGCCATTCATTCAGCGTGTTGAATATGATTAATTAGATTTCAAAGCTTAAAACCAGGGATCCAAAAACTGTAATCTGTAATAGCACTAAGCCATTGGCAATGAAGTGGGGGCTGATTGTCTTGGCTTATACAGTGTTTGTCTGAGCTCAGCCGTCAAATTTAGATTTAAATTGCATTGTTGCTATTGTAAAGACCAATAAACTGTGCCATTAGGACTGAAAAATCATCCCAAAGATATCTTAGTCTTAATAGTGAGTTTTGCTTTTTTTTTTAATATGACAGCATTTATGATTCATTAAAGCTGAAGTCAGTAACTTTGAGCAAATATGATTAAAAAAGTTATTTTTATGAAACAGTCACTATTTCCTGGCAGTAGTGCATGAGACAGATAATCTGTGGAAAAAAAAAAAAAATCCTCTTTGTCCTCCTGCTCCTATAATGGCATCTCCAAGATTTCACAGCACCGAGGGAAACAACCAATCAGAGCTACCAGCCGGTTGCGTAGTCTGTATTTGTCATTCAAAAAGGGAAACCGGAAGACCGAGGACTGTGGATATACAAGCCGTTGTTATGATACGTGCATGAAACAAAGCGGCGTCTGACGACAATTTTCACGCCACTTTCACTCACCACTTAGCTTCATTCCAGATGTTGTCGTGAAAATATCTGTGTATTGGAACTATAAAATGAGATGAAGATGCAAAATGAGATGAGCCGTCTGAGTTTTTCCTCTTGACTTTGCTTGTTGGCTTTCTTTCCTCACTTCCGTTTCTCTTCACGTGCACTGATTCGTTTAAGCTGAATAGCCAATCAGAGGGATTTCTCTCACCGACGGGCTGAACATGCTGAATCGGACAAAAAACTCCAACACGGTCAGACTAGAGCTGACGGCGCGGGACACACCGTAAAAACTAGGCCCACGGACACTCACTGGCAGCCCCAAACTGTCTGATTGCCAACTGTCTGCTTGGTGTGTCAGGGTCTTTAAATGAGGAAGTTTGTTCCAGCCGGTGGGCGGTGAATGGTTTTGGCTCAAAGGTTTTCAACATGGCAAACTTTCTCATTTTACAGCTAGAAAGTACACTACAAGATGATTCTGAAAACATTTGAGGAGAGAAATAGGCATTATTATAACAGTATCTTGATTCGTATTTGATCAGCGCTTCCTAGTTTGACCGTTTGATTGGAATTAACGAGTTTCGTGAGCAGTGATTGACAGCTGCTGTGGAGACTGCTCGGCTCTGATTGGTTGTTTTCGGTAGAATCTTGCAAATGCACAGGAGGAGGCAGAGGAACATGATTTTTTTTTTTTTCACAGATTAGCGGTCTCATGCATTACTTTGCTCAAAGTTACCGACTGCAGCTTTAAAGTAGAAATTACATTCACATGAGATATAGTAAGTGTTATTGATTTCCTTTGGTATACGTTGTGCAAAACCTGTATTTATCCGACTCAATCTGATATACGTAAAACAGCAATGCAAAGTGACTTTAATGTTCACTGCTCAATGGACTCATTGGACTCATAAAGGAACATGTGGGAGGTACTTGTGCGTTTTTTTTTTCAAAAGCATCTTAGATGATAAACTGTTACTGCTGTGGTGTTTTTGCACATGATCGTTACTCGGTTGTAAAAAGAAAAATATGGCCAGCGCTGGGACATCCTTGCCCTTCGATTTTCTGTTCGATGCTCTGCAGGCTTTTTCGGCCACAACTAAAGCTCACTACTCAGTGCTTCTTCTATTTATTGCAAACAAATTGCTGCTCATGCTGCAACACTCATTTTTTGCTGAGGGCTTTATTTTTGTCTGGTCAGTATTCTGCACCAGGTGTGTAGAGCAGAACGCTAAAATGTAAAAATGGGTGTAGTTGAATCACTGAAAAAGATATTCATAGAGTGCAAGATATTACTGAGAACAATTGCAAATACTGTCCATCCATCTCCTTCTGATTGCTTGTCTTAACATATCAAGTCATCTGTCTGTCTATCTGTGTTTTTAGGTTGTCCATTCTATTTTCTTTTATAATGGATTTTCTTTCTCAAGCACACACCCACAAATCATAGCTAAGCAGATCACCACACCAAGAGGCCTCTGGAAAGCTTTTTCTGTTGTCTGCTCATCTGTAGTTTTCCGTCACAGCATCACATTCTCCTCTCCTCGCGTTTACTTTTCCAAAATAAGCTATATTTATTTTGAATTTCAGCTCATCTCACCTTTTTAATGAAGCGCGAGAGACAAAAATAAGTCTTTCCATCGGTGTCGTTTGTGACTGTTCAGTGAGAACAAGTCGGACAAAATAGTTAGAACAGAAAATAAGAAGAGGTGATGTATTAACCACGGGGAGAAAAGGGAGAGTGAGAGTTGAATTTTAGAACTTGGAGCTTACGTAATGAATGTGAATCGCATCTCTCCTCGGTGTGTGAATAAGAAATAATGAAGCCATTTTTAGACAAGGGAAGCTGGAACACGGATAACAGGCTGAGAGAGAGAAGCGGCCTGTGAATGTGTTGGCCTTGTTTTTAATTATATGACGGGGTGGAAATAAGCTCACTAATGGAGTTGTCTCAACATTTCAGTTTAGGTGAGGACACGAAAATAAACAAGGTGTTTGTCTTGTGGCCTGAAATAAGATGCAACACCAGTATTTTTTTAGATGGTAAACAGAAGCTCGACCGCGGAGGAGGAACTGTCCCATCGTCTGTGGGTAAAATGCTTTATGGTGATTAGATTGATTACAAATTTGTTTGGGTCTCAATCAGTAGTTTCAAGTCTTCTTCAATACAGCATGATGTTCATTCAGTAAATTATGGTCCCAATTAGAGTCAAATAGACCATAAAGCAGGGCATGTTTTAGGGCGTGGCTACTTTGTGATTGACAGGTTGCTACCACGGCGTTGTCCGTGTTTTCGTCTTACAACTTTAACCCTTTCACAGTGTGTTTTCAGTTCATGAAAGTTAATTGTAATGTTGGTCGCCTAAAAATGTCTTATTCAGCGTTCGGTTGGTCTTAGCTCCGCCCTCTCGTGTCACTTCTGGTTGCAAAAAGACGAGATGTGATGGCCAAAAACGAAGACGGCGACAGGCAAAATGCCAAACTCAAGGTTTCAAAACGGCAGTCCACAAATCAATGGGTGACGTGTGGTCACTACGTCCACTTCTTATATACAGTCTATGAATAATACACACAACTAAATCGCAATTAAAACTTAACTACAACTGTTTTTTACAATTTTTACCCAAGTTGGGGTCCTGTAGTTATAGTGTCAACATCTGTACAGCTGACCTAGTCGGGGTAGTATCCCAATGTAGACATACTGGTTGGTTTCTGTGTGACAAAATGGGTTGGGGGAATGTGTGTGGGTGTAATAATACATGACCATGAAATCATTAGGGCTGTCCCGAATAACATTTTTTTGGGCTTTGAAGCTTCGGTGAGAAATATTCAAAGCTTCGGGACAGTGCTGCTGCCACACTACTGTACACACACGCACCTCTACACACAAACAGCTATATCTGTCTGAGAATAACTAATAATACTTAATAATGAATAATGTTGTGGAATTATTCCTTATTTCACGGGCTATTTTGGGATTTAAACATTATTATTACATACTTATATATTTAAAAAAAAAAAAAGGAAGCATTCGAATACTGATTCTGGGGTCGATTACCATGGTAACGGTCGAAGCTTCGAAGCATTTGGTTCAGCCTTAGAAATCATCTAAAAAAAATCCTTCACTGGACTTTAAACCTGCTTTTTTAACTTTTCCACTTCCTACTAAACTCTTCAAATGATAGTAAGGGAAAGTGTCTTGGCAGCTTCTTACTACCTGTCATAAATCCTATAAACATCCCTGCTCTCAATAATTTGAGAGCCATTAGTGTGTCTGAGAGGGATAATCATCTGTCTCTGTCACATTCAACACAATGTTAACAACAAGGCAATCAAACTCCGCAGACTCCTGTCTAGTGTTTAATCATGCTGCTGCGTTTCCCGCGGTTACTCGCCATGACGACGCTGTGCCTCTTTTGCCGTGACATCATCTCGCCACCCGCTGTCGAGCGGGAATAGCTGCTGCGGTAGCCTGCGGAGGCAAAATGCAAAGCCATATAGAAACTAGTTAATCGCTGGCATATCGCCCCTGGTCATGTCACAGAAAGTGGTGAGTTAACATTCTCTGTAAGTATTGTTGACCCTGGCAACCAGCCATTGGCATAACCCTGGTCATTAGCAAAGCTCCTGTCGTTCTCACCAACACACACACACACATGCACAAGAGCATCCGCTGTCACCTCTGATTTGGTTGACCCTTGACAGGAGAGGAGCTCGGTAAGACAGCCTGTCAGCAGCTCCGCAATGTGTCTGGCTCGTCTCCCTTCATCGGATGGCCAGCATGTGCCTCGGGTCTCTCCTGCCCATCCATATCCACAATTTACAATTTACAGCCTGGCTGCCAGCGCAATGATATTCTCATGTGACAGTTGTTGTTTTTTTCTACTGGTCAGCAATCCTGAATTACCATGTTTCATTCCCATGAACTCCCCTGTAGCTATTCTGCAATAATGTATACAGCCACATTCCTTCTCGCAATACTTTCCCATCAAATACAGAATGTTGCAGCAATTTCTGTATTCTAATAATAATAATAAAACATCCATTTTTGTGTGTGTGTATTTCCACCACGGTAGAAGGCTCATACTGGAAGAATGATTTATTTATTTTTCTCCCACACCTGCTGTGTGTGTCTAAATTCTGTCGAGTGTGTTGTCTCTGCGGCTTTTAACAACAAAGTAACACAATTCTGATGAATGATCATCCCTGCCAAGCTTTTATTGCTTTTTTTGTAGATTACATCAGCTTGTATTAAATCGCTTTTGCCGAGGAGATGTGTGATCCTAATAAAAATACTTCAAACCACGTCTTAATGCAAACAATAGTTTTGAGCTGTTTTCACACAGCTGTCATCAGCATTTTTCATTCATGAATTATAAACCAAAAGGGAAGCGAATTGAATTAATAGTGATGTAATTATAGCGATAAGATGATAGGATTGGAGAAATTTAAACTTTTAGGAATTTTAAAAAGAAAGAAGCTAAGAAAAGAGGCCTTAACGGAGATCTGAACTCTGAGTTTGTTCTCATTACTCGAGAAATTAGCACATGAAGTTGAGTTGATGATTATAACTGAAGCTTCCTGCGGGATCACAGGGGATGTGGGCGTTGTCGGATAAATGCTGAAAGCTGTGAGATCATACCATCATGTTTGACAGCTTCTTTATATTCATTGTTGATCCACAGAAGGTAAATTTGACCTTAGTGCCTTGAGGAAGAGCGCTTTCTGTGAAGATCGAGCGTTAACACTCTTGTGAACACGCCCTCCTCTGCTGCCGTTGACAGATGTTGGAGATCTAGCTAAGGTTAGTTTGAGGGCTCCCATTAGGAGGAACGCAGGCACGAAGGCTCGGATGCTTTGATATCTCTGCGGCAGTCTTGAAATGAGAATAAATAGGGACCTTTCATCCCACACACACGGCGTCGATGCGTGCGTACACGTGTGAACCGCCATCTACCTTGCTTATACGGCACATTAACTTGAACAAAATGTACAAATGTAAGGAAGTAGAGGAAACTTATAAGTTGAATCTGAAGCAATAACAATCAGGTTCAACTTTTTTTTCTCTAATTAAACAAACAGCAAGAACGTGCAAAATTAGTTGTGTGTTTGGAGGATTTAAGCCTGCGGAGTTACTACATGACAACAAGGCATAGTGTTGAGGCGAAGGGAAACACTATTGTCAATAATGGTGGTTAACGTTGATCTGATCCGGAGAGGAGACATGGAGGGACAGCTCCATAAACTGCTTTCATTGGGATAATATTAAAGAGGACCAATTATTTTGTGCTTTTCCCTTTCCTTTAGTGTTATATAGTTGTTTGTGCATGTAAAAAGTCTGTAAAGTTACAAAGCCCAAAAGTCCACGCCAAAGGGAATCAATCTCCCCCACAGAAACACTGCTCCTGAACTGCCTGAAACGCCTCGCTTGAAGTCCTGCCTTTTCTTCCATTAGGTGGTGATGTCACCAAGTAACACATTTGCATAATACCTGCCTAGCGGCTAGTTTGGCATGCCCTGAAAGAAAGCTAGTTAGAACTGAGCTAGAGTGGAGCCAGAGAGCTTGGTTCGGTTGAAATAAAGCGTTTTTTTATCATTAAAGCATGTAAATATGTTGTAGTAGAACCCAAAATACAAGTTGGAACCTGAAAATGAGTATAATAAATCCTCTTTAATATTGAAAATACAACATTGGCGGTGCAGTGTTTCCCCTATATTCATTATGAATGAAGAAATCTGCTAAAATTTCACACAATCCTTAATTTCCTTGTGTTTCACTGAGTGCGGGGCTTAGCCTCTCCACATATACACAGAGTGGAGCAGAGGAGAGACTGGTGAAATGACAATAATGTTGTCGGTACCGGTTACCAACGACTTGCCAATATGCTGAAGGATTTTGTGTTTTTGTGTTTTTAGCTGAGCTAGACCAAAGAATATTTGGTTAAGACCAATCGCTGATGCTGTTTTGCCCTCATTGTTCTCCATGAAGTTCACTGGAAGTAATGTAATGTTATGTAGTTTTATGTGGAGTGAGCACTGCGCCGGACTCAGTTTAAAAAATAGCCTTTTAAATGCTACTTTGCTTGTCAGCAACCGGTTAACTTAGGAGGCAATTTGGCCTTGTATGCTCTGATTAATTTGGCATGCAGTTAACACACCAGTCATAATTCTGTTTTAATGAAAGCTCAGCTGCTGGCATTTGCTCCTGATGTTCTTCACCGCTGTTTTGGAAGAATAAAAATAAACGGGAGTAAAAGGCGAACCATTTTCACATATTTTCTTTTTAAATAAGTGCTGTACAGTGGATCCATTTTTTTTTTTTTCTAAGAGTGGTTCATGTGGATTTCGAGAAGTAACTAATACGTATTTAAAGACACTTTAAAGCACCAGTGTGTAGCGTTTAAAGGGAACTATTGGCAGAAATAGAATATAATATTCATAACTATGTTTTCATTAGTGTATAATCACCTGAAACTAAGAATCATTGTGTTTTCTTTAGCTTAGAATGACCCCTTCATATCTACACAGGGAGCGGGTCCTCTTCACAGAGTCCACCATGTTGCTCTGCCATGTTTCTACAGTAACCCAAAACAGACAAACCAAGTACTGGCTCTAAAGAGAGTTTTTTGCCTTTTTAACATTACCTGAAGGCCACCGTAGTTCTCTGCATGCTTGGAAAGGGAGGAGTGAGAGGAGGGGTGTTCAGTTGGTTGCAACCTGCAACCACACCACTAGATGCCACTAAACCACACTGGTCCTTTAACGTGTTAAATTTGAGAACGGTAAATTTGGTGTGGTGGTAGAAAAAGAGCTCCCCCACTGCTTCCTCCACACCCACACTTTAAAAGTCACTCAAACAGGCAATCAAGTACAAATAAACAACATGCAAAACACGTTCACACAGTCCACTAATTGTGTTGGGACTGTTTATCTGGAGCACTAAACTATTTGCTCCCCATACGGTAATGTTGTGAAATCCCGGCCAGACACTTAAACCAGTGAGGGAACTGGAAACCATTTTGTCTTGAGTGAAATCAGGAAGTCATTAACAAACTGATGCATTACTACAGAATCATAATGGCAGAAGGGGGCTGATACAGATACATCAGCCTGCCAGAATGGAGGGCACCGGTCAATGGAACCTCCTCAAAGTGTCTTCCTGGCAAGTGCTGTGGCCTTTAATGAAACTGGCGAACAGACGAAGAGAGGCGTACGGCAGGAGGGTCTCGCACCAGCCGACCTCACCCCTGCGGTGGAAATCCCATTATCATTAAGAGTCCGAGGAAATGTGAAGGAGGCTTTGTGCTGCTGACCGAGCTGGAAAGTGTATTAACCGGCAGTTTCTCAGCTGTCAGGGGTCTCCGTTTTGGGCCCCTGCTAATGTAATGTTAATAAAAACAAAATAGTGGGCTGCGGGACCCCTGAGAGCAGCCTTCATGTGTCTCCCGTACTCCTACAAAACCGAGGCGGCGCACTGTAATATACCGCGCACCTGCCTGCATCAGCAGAAAGCACGCATGGTGATATGAACAGTTATGGTTGTGCTGCCGGGGTTATTGCACTTGGTTTATTTAATGATGCTATCAATGGCTGGCTGAACAGAGGTGCATGGTGGGATGAATCACAAAGACTTGGTCCCTGTCCAGACACTACGTGGACTTACTCACACACACACACACACACACACAGAGAGAGTGCACATGTTCGCAGGCATAATAAACACTGACAGTCTCATCTCTTTCCCTCTCTGTCTCTCATTAACACACAAATACACAGATGTTGGGTGTTTTTCAATTAACTGCAGTATGAGGAGAATTATTAGCCAGCTGTTCGATCCCCCAGCTGCAGAGACTGCTCCGTGTGCAGAGGGTGCTTAAACACACACACACAAACACACACACACACACACACACACACACACTGTAGATACATGGCTGAGAGAGAGTAGGTTTGTGCCCTGCAGGTTGCAAGCCACAGCGAGAGGCCAGGGGAGGTTTCCGACACCGTTAACAGCCTGATGTTAATCAATTAGCAGACAACTGACTGAGCTGGAGGCCAGCGGTGAACTGCCATTAAACTCAGGGAAACAGGCAGACAGGTACATGGGTAGTACAGCTTGAGAGCACAGTAACTATTGGCAAGCATTGCCGCATTGTCAAGCTGGTATAGGACTGCTGCTGGAACGAGTGTGTGATTAGTTTGTTCTGTCTTTCTGTTTGGTCCTGGTTCAATTCACCCTCCTTGCACATTTTGTGTGGTGCAAGAGGGTGTGTGCATTTGTGCTTAGCCTGCATTTTAAACAGGCAGGCCGGATGATCCATATTGTCAGGGTCAGTGCTATCTGGGCTCGGCTAACCTCAACCTCCTAACACCGAACATCTGCTGGGGTCGGCCAGCCAGCCCAGGGATGGCTCATCATCAGCTGGATGCTGGTGTTCATGGTCCAGCTAACTACTGGCAGGAGACGAGGGTTCGTGTGTGTGTATCCAAGCAAGTCCGGCTCCAGCTCTCTGGAACACTCCGTTTCATTTTAGATCTGCCTTGGGCAAACATGCCGGGAAGATTTTTGGTTACACAACATTACGTATTGATCAGCCCGTGACTTAACAGTTTGTTAAATCCACACTCGGTGCTTTCTGTGTTGACAGCGTTCTCTGATCGTAGATAATGTGCTATCATATGTTTCGACATCAGCATATTAACTTTATATCCCTTGTGTTTTGGCGCACATTCCACATGTCCTGACTCTATCTTTCTTTTTCTCCTGTTATTTTTGCTCTCTCTAACTCCAGGAGACTACGTGGTGCTGACCGTCTTCTTTGACCTGAGCAGGAGAATGGGCTACTTCACTATTCAGACCTACATCCCATGCACCCTGATTGTTGTCCTCTCCTGGGTGTCGTTCTGGATCAATAAGGATGCAGTACCTGCCAGGACATCATTAGGTAAAAAAAAAAAAAGAAGAAAGAAAGAAAGAAATCAGTTTAAAGAGGACTTATTTGTTGTTGTGCTTTCTCCCTTTCCGTGTGTTATATAGTTTTTTGTGCATGTAAAAGTTTGTTACAAAGCCAAAAGTTCACGCCAAAGGGAGTTACTCTCCCCAACAGAAACACTGTACTTGAACTGCCTGAAACGCCTTGATTGAAGTCCTGCCTTTTCTTCCGTAACGTGGTGATGTCACTAAGTAATGCATTTGCATAATACCTGCCTAGCACCTAGTTGGGCACACCCTAAAACAAAGCTAGTTAGAGCGGAGCTGGAGCGTTTGAAGAGTTTGGTTTGGTTGACCAATCACAACAACGGACAGAGGGTGAAAAGAAGTGCTTCAGCACAGCCGGTATGAGAAAAGTAAAGCATTTTTTTGAACATTAAAGCTCAAAACCCAAAATACAAGTATGCACCTGAAAATAAGCAAAATAGGTCCTTTTTAAAAAAATAAAAAAATAAAAAAGTCAGTTAGCAGTAATAAATTGAAAAAAATATATTTTACATTTATTTTCTTTTAGATATCCCTCTCTTCTGTAACTGCTCACGAAGCCTCAACAGTGCCTTTGCTCTGGTTCATTTTTATAATCCTTCCGCCTAGCCCAAACACACATATGCTGCAGTTAAACCAGTGAGGTTCATTAGCCTTAATTACTCTCTGCTATGAAACACATCAAGAACCCTGTGGTGGTCACACACCACCTCCAACTGAAAAGCAGTCGGCTTAAGCTTCCTCTTTCCTGCCATTCTCTCCTTTCTTTTTTGTCTTCTCCTTCACCATCCTTCCTCCTCCTCCTCTTTTTCCCCCTCTGAGATAGGGCAGCTGCTTAGGAATCTAGTCCATCTTGATTAGAGGAGCCTATCTTGGCACATATGTTTTCATGCATGCCTTAATGAGGCATTAATTATGCAATACAGCAGGGAAGTTGCAGAGATGCAGCCTCAGCACAAAAAAGAATGCAGGTGGCCTCTTCGCTGAATGCAATAAGAAAAAACGAGGGCGAAAGAGTGAGGATTTCAAGGAAATTTGTCAGCTTTTGAACTTGCCCTTGGCGTCCAGTGGACATCCTCAGAAGTTCACTCGTGATGCAGTTACGTCCATATTCCTTAGTCAGCTTTCCTTTCGGGCCCCTTAAGGCTCTAAGTCCTGACCTCAAGTCGACGTGATGTGATCATTAGCGAGCATAACTGAATGTAAAACAATCCCCCGCGGGCAGAAACCCTCATTCCACCTCACTATCATCGTTACTTTGTCCATCATTAATCTCTCTAAAAATAGGTTGTTTTGTTTTTCCCCTGCTTATGCAGCTCCAGACATGATTTGCAGTCGAAATAATAACACTATTAATTCCCTGCTGAAATTGTACCGAGAGTCAAATATCTTAATTTCCTTTGAAAGATGATGCGGGGAGGTACAGGAAGCCAGGTGGTTAGGAAGCGGATTAATGCAGATGACATAATTCTTAATCCTTCAATGCCGTCCGGAAATATATCAATTCACTCGCAACACTGCAATGTTAATCTTGACGTGGTCTGATGTTTTTCAGTGCACTTTAAATTTAGACATAAATCATCTCCCATACACAAAACAAGTTCCCTTACAAGTATGGTCTATTTAAAGGAAGGAGGCACTCTTGTGTTTGTTGCTGTTTGAGGGGTTGTGATGCTGCCGTTGGTAATCTGTTGTATCAGTGTACTTATAAACGCATTTCCTCATCATGTCCCATCAGCCAGCCTCCATCTACAGTACATCATCGTTAGAGACAGACAGAGCTAGTAAAAGGGGAGAGGGGTTACCAGATGGTGGATAAAGCAATGTTGTATATCAGTGTGGTGGTCAATGGCAGCTAAACCGTAAACCAGTAAAGCGTGTGGATCAAGGGGACGGTAAAACAGCTGCTCACTCCATCCTCATGGGCGACTAGCTGCAAGAGCTTGCAATTAAAGAGTCAACATTAATCCTCTTTTATATATATATATATATAGATAGACAGATATATAGAGTCCATTTTCAAAGGGGTCCCTTGACCTCTGGTTTTTAAAGCTTGTATGAATATACTGGTATCATGTCAAACTACACCTAAACTAAACCTAAGGAACGCATTGGTAACAACCATGTCATACTAGCTTGTCATGAAGGAGACTAAATAACGCTCCAAACTTAAATTTTAGCGAAGAAAAACAGTAATGGCCATTTTCAAAGGGGTCCCTTGACCTCTAACCTCAAGATATGTGAATTAAAATGGGTTCTATGGGTACCCACGTGTCTCCCCTTTACAGACATGCCCGCAGTTTTGGGCAAGTCATAGTCAAGTCAGCACACTGACACACTGACAGCTGTTGTTGCATGTTGGGCTGCAGTTTGCCATGTTATGATTTGAGCATATTTTTTATGCTAAATGCAGTACCTGTGAGTGTTTCTGGACAATATTTGTCATTCTAGTATATAGACTTGGATATATAGAAGTGTATATAAAGTAATTAATTAATTTAATTAATTTAAAATAATAATTTCTTGTTTTGATCTTAACTTTCCGTTGTCACAATTTTGTAAGGGGATTTTGTAAGTTATCGTCAAACAAAAGAATAGAATAGAGAATATCCTGTTGGTGACAAATGCAATCATTTCATATTAATTATTTTAAGCTTCGAGCATCATGCACATCACGTTCAACTTCATGACAGATTTAAGAACATGTTAAATGCTGCAAGATGCTTGTATTCATGTTATAACTATCACTGTGTTGCTTTTTTTCAATATTATAATGTACAGTATGGCAAACTACTGTTAAAAACAGACACTTTAAGACACAATATAAGAAATGCAGCATAACATTTTTTTGACAATATATAATAAAATTATAGGGCATGTTTTAGATGAAACGGTAATGCAGAATGTGAAAATGACACATAACTTTCAACTCGATGTGGAAAGTGCAAAAAAGTTCATTCGTGCACATTTCTATATAGTCTTTATTTAGCACAGATCTCATCTTGTCTGTTCTCTCCGATCTCATTACCAGGCATCACTACTGTGCTGACCATGACCACGCTGAGTACCATTGCCAGGAAATCCCTTCCAAAGGTTTCCTATGTGACCGCCATGGACCTGTTTGTGTCCGTCTGCTTCATCTTCGTCTTCGCCGCCCTTATAGAGTATGGCGCGCTGCACTACTTTGTCAGCAACAGGAAGCCGAGCGCCAAAAAGGACAAGAAGAAGAAAAACCCGGTGAGTGTCTCTTTAAAACTAATTGAAGTGGCGATTTGTTTTTATTTATTTATTTTAGATGACACTTTCTTGACGTTTCAATTTCTGACCAAGAAAAGTTGTTCAATTTCACATTTGATTTATGTTCTATACCTCTGTGTAATATCTTTACAGTGTTTACAGTATCCTTTATTTAGGTGAAATGTCAAGTTCTCCTCACAAGCTCTCTGCCCCTCCCCCACTGTAATACAGTAAAGGGATTAAGCCTTGAAAAAAAAAAAAGCTAAACACTCCTCTCCTAAGGGAGCATCAATTCCCCGGGACCACCACGCAAATTACTCAATGAGCGAGGCGTGCTGCTCCAACCTTTCCCTAATCCGCCACATATCTGTTACAGTTGTAATTTAGAGCCGTGTCACATGACAGGAGAGTTGGAGTCATGTGATGTGAGCCTTAAATCCCTCAAGAGATCATGGCAGCCCGGTTGAAGGGCCATGATCTCTCACCATATATACAAGTACTTACGGAGCCGAGAATGTTTGCCCTCGACGGCGAGACTAGCACTTCTCCATAATCAGCTAGAGATGGCTTATGGTTCTAGAAATAAGGGCTGCACAATATATCGTTTTTTAATCAATGTCAACTTGCACAATAAGCGCATCCCGAAAGACTGTAATATTGCACTGAGGGATTTTATGCGTTAATTGAAAGAGAGTAGAAAACTGCACTTTAAAATGTTATTATCATTCTTTCTTTCTTTTTTATTGGTGCCCTTTGTGTTCAGTTCAATTTGTTAAATTAAAGTATGTTGGAAAAATAATTTCCTTTAATTTTTTTTAATTAAACAAGTAATTTGATATATTTTAGCAACAAACTGAAAGCAGCAGAAAGGCAGAGCTGAGTACACTTTAATATCTGTATCTATCACAAGTAGTATTGTTATTGCGATATTCAACAGCATTAACGTGTATATTCCTCATGTGCAGCCCTACTAAAATGAAGATTTTCATGAAAATTAGTTAAAAAGTACTTCTTGATGACTACTTAGTGGAAACAAATTATATTTTAATTAGGGCTGTCAAAGTTAACGCGATAATAACACATCAACGCAAATTTGTTTTAACGCATTACATTAGATGATCTTACAGAGGTTGTAGCAGGCTCATGTTTAAAGCTTGAGTGAAGATACTGGTATCATATCAAACTAGAACTAAACTAACTAAACTAAACCTAAGGAATCCATTGGTACCAACCATGTCATACTAGCTTGTCATGAAGGAGGCTAAATAACGCTACAAACTTGCGCTTTCTGGGCAATATTTGTCATTGTTTTGTGTTGTTAATTAATTTCCAATAAGAAATATATACATATGTTTGCATAAAGCAAGCATATTTGAGTATTAATACTTGACAAATCTCCCTTTAAGGTACATTTTGAACAGATAAAAAATGTGCGATTAATTTGCAATTAATCACAATTAACTATTTGAATCGATTGACAGTCCTAATTTTAATGCATTTTTAAAGTTGCAATATTTCTTTTAAAGGGTTGTAGGTAACTGAAATCCATCTTTGAAGTCATGGCATTTTTGGGGGCGGGGGGGTTGGACTTGAAAGATATTAAATCTTAAACCTCTACAGTAAGTACACTGTGCTCGGGTGAACAGGAGTATTGAACTGGAACTTTGGGGGAAAGTGGGGCGCTCCACTTTCAGCCTCTGTAACTAAGGTTTTGCACATGGTCCAACTTCTCTCGTGGATGGCTGAATGACTAATGAAGTGGAAGGTGTAATGCCAGTTTGCCATCTCAGAGGGGCTTTTCTAGGTTCTCTGCATGACTTGCCAAGACACGGGAAGGAGGAAGTGTGTAAAGAAAAGGAGGTCTTTCACTGAAATTCCTTTGATATTCATGAATTGTTTAAAAGAATAGGAAATCGAGGAATTGTAAATAAAGAAAAGTTTCTCTCACTACTTGTAAAGCTGTTTTGGTTCCACGTGAGCTTCCTAAAAAGCAGAGGGATTTTCAGCTTTTATCACAGGGAGTATTTGAACTCTGCATTACAGATGGTGTTTACTTAATCTCTCCAGTTTTGCACCTGTAATATTTTTCCTAAGGTGATGCTGGCGTAAGAGTCATGTGAGATACACGTATCCCACCATGTCATTGTTCGTATAACATGTACTGTATGTCTCTCTAAGGTATCTTTCCATTTTGAGTTAGACAACAGAGTGATTTTCACACATTATCTTGTGTTTATTTTTATTTTTATTGATGTTTTTCTGTTTACATGTATTCTTTGTTTTTTTTGTTACTCTCTTTCAATTCCACATTCTCTTTGTTTCCTGTCTGGACAAAAGCTCCTCCGGCTCTTTTCCTCAAAGGTATATTGCCTGTGTCTGACTGCATGTGTCTGCTGCATTTTGGCTCTGTGGCCCCCAGCACCTCACTGCTTTACTGTCTGTTCTACAGCAGATATGCCTCTCTCTGTTCCCTCTTTATCTACCTGCATTCTTACTGTACTCCTCGTCAGTTACTAAATAGGTACCGAGATAACATTAAAAGGAGCGCTCTGCGGTGCACAGTGCGGAGGCAGCCAGCAAGACGTACTTAAGTAGTTTAAAAAAATAAAATAAAAAATTTAGTGTCCAGAGGAATGTAATAGTCCCGGTCCAGCGTGGACTCATTCTGGCTCCCTCTGTCCTGTTTCACTTCTTTGTTGTTGTTGTAACCACAGTGAACTAGCAGCTGCTGCAATAGCTGCCTGTTTCCTTCCCTCCTCCTGCCAGTAAATCTATACCTGTGTGTTTGTTGGGCTTCTCAAACCTGACGCTTCCTACAGAGTCAGCAGAGCCTTAACAGACTGAAACAGACAACCCCTGCACTGTGTTAAGTCTAATTAGAGTTGGAGGTCCATTCAGAAGATTAACACATGCTAATCTTTAAACACCTCAAAAAAACAGCCGGGGTGGGTGGGAGCTAGTAAAAGTGCTAAATTTAACCCAACACACACACACATAGTCAAGACAAGATGATCTGCTTTTCCACATCAATATTTTACTGGGAGGGATATTTTTAAGGTCAGATCAGTTAGATCTTCAGCCTACACTAGTCTAAATGTACCGCTGGAAAAATCCACCTTTATTTTACCATCAAATATTCAACTGATAACTAAAGGGATCCTCCAGCAATGATCCTGAATGTTTCCGCCTTTTGTCTCCTCAGAGAGGTTGTCTACTTTCAGCCAGTTAAAGTTGCCAATGCCACTGTGTTGTTTCTTTGTTGTTGTTTTATTTTTTTTGCTAACACCGACACGGCACAGCCCAGCTTGACCAGGCCAGGCGGCAGGATGCTGTTAGTGCTCCTTCTGCTTGAGCTTCCACTGCGCTTTCCTCCAGTGCAACCGATCCCTTTTGAGAACCGAGTCATAACCTGTTCTGCTAACATTGCCTCAACATACTGTCCATCAAATAAGGACATCAAATGCTGAAACTAACCCGTATGTTGTTTTGTTTGTGGTTATGTATCGTTTTCAAAGGGACTGCGGGTATTTTTGCACTAGTGCTGGGCAAGACGAGAAGTTGTAGGGAATGAACAGTTCAATCAAGTTTAAGCATTTTTAAGCTTGTTAGAGAATGCATGCTTACAGCAGATAATGTTATTTTCAAACTAAAACCGCAATGACCTATTTTTTTTCATTTATTTTTTTATTTTTTGCAGCAAGCATGCCTATTGTCGATGCATAAAAATGGGGCCAAAAACATTCCTGAAAAAAAAAATATTTACTGTTTTGTGATGTTTGTTGTAATTATAAAAAAGAATTGATTAAGACAGAGCATAAATACATGCTGTAAAACAAATTTGGAGGGCTTCAGTCATTTATAGATTATTGTTACTATGTCATAAAGAACAACCTAAATGACTGGAAAGTAGTAATGTGAAATTCTTAGAAGTTGAACTTTGGAATATGCTCGACTGTCTTTTATAAATGATGAGCTTGACACCCTAGTTTATCAGCAAGGTCAACCAACCTCTGCCAAAGAAGGGAAAAGAGGGCATTTAATCTGCCAAAGAGCCAGAATTCCAATTTGTGCAAAGGTGGCATGGTATTTCAAGATAAAAGCTGAGGAAAACAGTCTGTTTGAATACTAATTATCTCCCTTTAGAATGGCAGGGCCACAGACTCACTGATGTCCTATTTTAGGAGTCTTCACAATTAAAAGGCATGTGCCCTCCAGTGGTGAGCACAGTCTAAAAAGGAGGTTTATTTTAACCCATTTAGTGACAGAAAGAGTGGGCTGGAGAAACGTTGAGCCGTGTGCTGCACATCTGCCAACACATGCGCCTCCCTGAGCATAGCATTATGATGCATCATAAGCCAGTTACAACAGATCTTATGAATGCATTATGCTCACAACATCCAGGTCCAAATGATGACATTTTGTTGAGTCACAGGGCATTAAGACATTTAAACAAGAATCGGTCAAAACCGAGTATATGGCTGGACCGTGTATGGTCCAGCCATAGAACTAGATCGCCTAGTTTGACAGTTTGATCCGGTTGTTTAACTTCATCACTTAGTCAGTCACTCAGTGACAGACTTTTGTAGGGCTGACCCTCTGCGGTCCAGACAAAAACTGTTCAGAACAACTGATGTCGGCCACACGTGCCTTTTTAGTGCACGTTAGTCCCCCACTTGTTAGCTCACAGCTCATAACCCAGTCCCGACCAACAACCCCATTGCGGAAGCATAGCCCCCACCCATCTGGTCCCCTTACAGGTTAACACTGGTAGCACTGTTGCCATTGCTAGCCGCTGGCTCAGCCGTTGCCATATTGAGAGCCATGTGGAGGCAATAGAAATGCTCCAAATTTCATATTGAGCACCTTTAAATGTTGTGCAGTAGCATAATCCGAATAATAAATGCAGTGGCATTGCCCAGCAGTAGCTTTATATAGCTGCTAAATAAAGCAATATGGACTACTGTACTATAAATATTATGACTACCTCAGCCTGCCAGTTATTCCCCAGCACAAAGGTGTAATTTGCATCATGCGTTCCACCGGGACGACTGACCCCTTTGTCACCGTAAGCCTCAATAATTACAACTACAGGTGGTAGTTATGGCTCAATTTGTATTTTTGTGACATTGAAAGGGTCCATTTGCAAAATTGAAGGTGCAAATTACATTTTGCCGACTAATGACATAAATTGAAGCGGGAGACAGGAAATGGCAGCTCAAATTAGGTCCCCTGTTATGTCAGTGAGGTCTTGATTGCGGCACCCTGGAGGGGCTCTGACAGCTAACTGTGTCATTTTGTCCTGTTAAAAGCAGACACCCACAGTAGACATCCGTCCACGCTCGGCCACAGCCATTCAGATGAACAACGCCACGCACATGCAGGAGCGAGACGAAGAGTACGGTTACGAGTGTCTGGACGGGAAGGACTGCACCAGCTTCTTCTGCTGTTTCGAAGACTGCCGCTCCGGAGCCTGGCGGCACGGCAGGTTGCACATCCGCATCCAGAGGTTAGACTCTTATGCGCGCATCTTCTTCCCCACTGCGTTTGGTCTCTTCAACCTGGTCTACTGGGTCTCCTATCTCTATCTCTAGGCCTGGGTGTGTACCCAGCCTCATCATACAGCTCATTACATTCTACATCTGCTCTGTGCCAGCAAGGGACATTTAGAAGGAGGGGACCCACTGAAATACCCACCGATTCGATTTAAAGAATTTCCTTTAATCCCTTAGTTTTAATCTTTTGAATTTTAGTAATTCTATTTGATAACTTTGACAGACATTGCAAATGTTGTAGCACTACATTTAACCAGTATGAGGAGGTTTGCAGATGTGTTTTGAGAACATTGATTGTGTGAGCAATTAAGAGGAATCATAAGTTTTGTTTTCATGATTTAGTTTTGGACTTTTTATTTTGAATTTCCTCTCCATTTCTTCTCAAAGGGATTTTTCCTAATTACTTTATTTTTAGACAAGCAATTCAAATATATAGCAATTCAGATCACAGCAAACCCCTAACAGAAATATCTAAATGACATTAATTATGTCTTATTATTTTGTTTTCATTTGTATTTTTCACTTAACATACTAAAACACACAATCTGAAGCACTTTAACAGAGCTGTGTTAGACAGTGATGCTAATTTATTTTTTATTTAGCTTTAAGTTTTGGCACAACTAAACATTGCATTTTTCATGTGTGGTCGGAGAGAGATGATGCTGTTTATGGACAAACTGTACAGACACTGTATATATTTTACTATTACATAGTGGTTTACATTTATTGCATGCACCTTTCAGGCCAAAAATTAACATCTTTTATGGTCTTCTATTGTTGGCTATGGAAACATTTAAAAAAAAAACTGCACTGTTGATTAGCATTCAAGATTTAATTATACTATTTTCTAGGAAAATTGGAAAATGAAATGATAAAAATGTGCCCGGTTTATTCTTTTTAAGTTGAGGAAATCATCTTTGCATACAGGTGGGAGGATCGGCCCGGAATTTCAGGCCAGATAACTGGTTTAATCATTTTCCTCACAGTTATTAGCTTACAGTATAGACAACACTGACCTCTCATCCTCTCCTCCATTTGCTGTTAAAAGTGTGCATTTGCATAATGACACACTGCTGTTGTATTTTGGTTATGCAAGCTTTTACAAGAGAAACCGTACTAAAACAAGTTAGGTTTTCTTATAAAAATGAATCACTTTTTTGCCCTTTACATTAGCAGAGCGATCACTTCAACGGCGTAACCAGCGGGCGAGTTTCAAACAGAGGAATTCAAACTAATCTACACTTTAATGTGAATGTCAATACAGACAGCTTTTGGGTATTTTGAAATCCCTGCAGTGGGACAGGGTTCATCCTATGTGTCATTCTTCTAAGATGAGCAACAAAACAAACAACTGATATTAAATAAACTTAAGAGCTTCATTCAAAAGCATCTGCTTGTGTCGAGAAGAGATGTGTAGGCCTTATTATCAAGCATCTCACTTTCTGTCTCTTCAAGGAGAAACACATTGGGAATATAAATTATTACATTGTGAGGAAATTGGTTCACTGGCTGGGCGGAATTTCATTCTTATCTTTAATT
Organism: Sebastes fasciatus; assembly: GCF_043250625.1. Taxonomy (NCBI): domain Eukaryota; kingdom Metazoa; phylum Chordata; class Actinopteri; order Perciformes; family Sebastidae; genus Sebastes; species Sebastes fasciatus. The sequence continues at coordinate 11,495,628 of NC_133810.1, forward strand.
TGTTTTGACTTTTTTTCCATTAAAAATTAGCTTTGAATGGCATAATGTGTGAAGAGAGCGGAGAACACAGCGAAAGCATCTGAATTGTAAATGTTGTGTATGATAACATGTAACGCACATGAATTTACAACCCCCTTACAGATTACAATTTTGATAGACACCGGTATGCAACAAATGGAGACAGTGCTTCAGTAGGATTTGTAAAACTCACAAGGGATGGGTGTAAATCACATTGTTTATGTACATAAATTCTGAACGGAAGAATACACTAGTTGAGCCCTTGGGATTTTGTAAAAGGGTATATATTTTGTAATTTCAGCATTGTTACAGTATATCATCATACAGTATATTAGACTTATTGTATTATGCTGGACTGACCATGTAGAATACTTTGGGGGTAATGGGGTATTTATTTATTTATTCATTAATGGTATTTATTTATTTATTTTATTGAAAAAAAAATATTTTATGTCCATATAGCCCCTGAAAAAGAAACACAGAATGCTGTCATTTATATCAAAGATACATTTTTGTTTGATGTGTCAATGGAGCTTGAGCTTATTTATCTTGTGTTTTCTATGTTGTGATCGATGTACACTACTCTCACAAAGGCCTGTCAAAACTGTTATATCTGTTGAATTAGTGAGTTGCAACATTACCTGTTGTGCAGCTTCTGAGTAGTAGACTTGAATATTTTCAGGGGGGAAGAAAAAAAACAGAAAAAACAGTTCCCAAGCCACCAGAAGAAGAACATTTGCTTGTCTAAGTGACTATTGATTATCTCCACCTTTTTCCACCTCCACAAGGGATTTCATTGGTCTTGATATTTCCATCTTTAATAAAGCATTAGTGATGATACTAGCATATGCATTTACCAGATTATCTCATATTTCCTGAAGTTCTTTCCCTTTTGTATTTTAATGGTGGTCCTGTTGTGTTCCGAAGCTGCCACTTAGTCGTCTGTCTTCAGTGTAGCACATACTCTATCTCTCGCATCTTTAGGGACGTACGTGTGTCAAATAGCATTTTAGACCGGTCATCATCAGTGTTCTGTAGTTCAAAGAAGTGTAAAAGAGTGATCGCATCTTATAAAGTGCCAAACTGACACACATGCAATAGAGAATATCAAACTATTATATCATTTGTGAATCCACTTTTACTGCCTTGAAGAAAAAAACATATGCTAAAAGTGAGTGTTTTCTTGTAGGAAATGCTATGCAGCAAAAGTTGGCCACACCGATATTCCCTCAGACATTTTTTTTTTTGTATATTTCTTTGTTCGTTTTTGTGTTTTGGTACAGAACCAATAGCATGAGGACAATTGTTCGAATGTAGACCAGACCAACGAAAACAAATCATTGTATCAGGGTGAACAGGAAGACATTTCTGATTCAGACTGAATCTGACTTTATCAGTACGCTGGGTTTGTAAATAACCGAGCATGTCTTGTGAACAACAGCGGTGCAAAAAAACAAACATCCTTTATGGTATTTTATTTTTTTCCATGACGGTAAAAGCTTGTTGATTATATTTTTTGTGCACTCTACTGTAAATGCAGAGCTATAAAGGTGTATGGAAGATATTGTTTGTATTCAGTAGTGTGCATGTTGGATATGTTTCAGAATCAGGACTTATTCGATCATTGGTTTCATCTGGTCTCAGTCCTTTGCCTGCATTGACATGGACTTTTATTACACTGTACCTATTTTTGACAATTTTCTTTATTTTGGGACCCACAAGTGAGACACAAATGTGAACCGCACATGTAGATATTTTCTATTGTTATGTATTTTGTCAAGCTGCAGAAAACAAAATAATACGCACTGGAATTACAGAGCTCAAAGGTATCCAAGAACAAAATAAATTTCATATGATCCTCATACATACATTATGTTAGTTGTTTGCCATCTATGTATATTTGAGTATTGTATAAAAGGGGCACTGATCAATTCTGTTAGGGTCTGCATAATATACTATACATGTACTGAAAAAAAAACCTTTTCATAAGGGAATTGCACATAGCTGTGGAATTTTACAATAAAATGGTTGCATTTATCTGTGTGCATAGGTTCATCATTATTATGTATTAACGTATGTGTACTATTGTTAGTTGTTGTGGTAGTAATATTGTCATTCTATATTGTTACAGATATGGGACATTATGCACAGACAAGCAAGTCCTGCATTCAAAGTCATGCTTAGGTAGAAGTATTATCAGCATTATCTCCTTGAAGTGCTATATTCTTATTATATATATATGATTATGAGATTGTTACTGATTCATCAATGTGTAAGCAGCATTTTACTCTTTTGTTTTACTGGTCGAGGTGGAATTTGTTTGAACTATTTTACATTTGTCATGTGGCTCCCAACCTGGGGGTCATGAAGAGTCATGAGATGATTAATGTTGTTTTTTTTTATGTGAAATATTGCATAATTTTCCCTCTTCGGGTCTAGCACAGTTATTTAAAGGAAACAATGTGAGAAGTTTAGCAGCGATGTTGAAAATGTTCCTTTCCACCACTTTTTTGACAACTTGTCAGGAGCTCAGATTGCTTCGCAGCACACATCTCCTGCACAATTAGACTAAAACATCACAGTTTGTGGGCAAAACCGGCTGATTGTGGAGCAATGTGACTATACATTTCAGCTAATTGGGGGAAAAAAAAATGTGACAGACGGTCTTAAATTTAACAAACTAACTGTTTGCTACCAGGTAATTCTTAATTGGTTTGACCGGCAATTCAGGAGTTCGAGCCATAGACGGAGGTTGATCATATCAACCTGTCAAGAGTCTAGCACTGCAGTGTGTGAGAGGTTGATGCTAATAGACGATAGATAGAATATTAAAAGTATAGAAGCTATAATTTTGGAGCTACATAATTGTATAAGCACCACAATGTAGTAATAAGTAGTAAAGTACAGTAATCACTGACTTCCGAAAGGCAAATAACTTGTGATATACTAAAACAAAAGTCCTCCTCTTCGGTCAGAACAGTACTGGTAAGGACACATTAGTTAAAGAGGACCTAATATGGTTTTGTGCTTTTCCCCTTTCCTTTAGTGTGTTATATAGTTTTTTGTGCATATAAAGGTTCTGCAAAGTTACAAAGCCCAAAGTCCACACCAACGGGAGTTGCTCTCCCCCACAGAAACACTGCTCCTGAACTGCCTCAAACGCTTTGCTTCTTCTGTAAAGTGGTGATGTCACCAAGTAACACACTTTGCCTAGCGGCTAGTTTGGCACAAACTCAAACTAAGCCAGTTAGAGCCGAGCTGAAGCCGAGTCCGATGAGTTTGGTTTGGTTAACCAATCACAACAGCGGGCCAGCTGACCAAACAGAGCACACTGGGCTTTTCGAGAGGGCGGGGCCAGAGCTCCAACGGAGCATTTCAGACAAAGGGTGAAAAGAGGTGCTGCAGCACAGCCGGTATGAGAAAAAATATATAATCTTTTGAACATTAAATCATGTAAACATGTTCTAGTAGAAACTCACAATACAAGTAGGCACCTGGAAATAAGTGTAATGGGTCCTCTTTAATTTGATCCAGTCAGGTGTTTGAACAAGTTGTAATTAAAGTAGACTGCGATAAACACATTTATCCAGTTTTATTGTCATTTGATAAACCGTCAAGGAGTCACTTTAATTACATGTTGCAAATTGCAACTGACATTGAGGCATTTTAAAAAGCTTCGTCTGCAAATTGTCCAGTCAGGATTGATGGAAATCATTATTTTCCCCCTTGTGGAAGCAAAACACATTTAATAGTCCCGCCCTCCCCTGCGTCAGTTGGCCAAATTTACACTTCAGCACTTGTCACTCATCTTGATGAGCTGTCGACATTGAAACTTTTTCTGAGGCTGAGGTAACCAGCATCCATACAGCCACCACCGGTTTTGAGGAAGCAGATGGTGGATGTTATATGGAACAGCAATATGTATTGAACCTACAGTGTAATAATCACACTTGTGTGCATTTTTATTGCCAACTTATGAAGCATAACTGCAAACCATGTGTCACTGAGTAATCTGATATATGCATAAACAAAAGTAATTTTAGTACTAACCTGCTTTTAGGGAAACAGCTAAGGACATTAGTTTAGGCATGGCTTACTCTACCAGAAGAATGTTTTCATTTAATAGGACAGTTTTTACGGAGGAATAGCACAGCCTGTTCTAGTCTCGTCCAGTGACTCTCTTCCTTCCAGGAAAGTGCACTTGAAACAGAGCGGCAGTTGGCTGATGGAACCCTGCGCTGGCACCTCTCCCTCCACTGGGCAGTGTGGCAGCTGCAAAGGACAGCCATGTGAATCCCTCTGATTATTACACAACCGTCTGCAATGTACCACAGCACCGTGCCGTCACAGCCCTTTCATCAGCTGAGGTGCAGGCTCTTCAGCGAGTACAGAGCTGGGAGTGCAGGGAGTCCTGCATGAATAATGTAGTCTGCACATGGCTCACTTTTTAGGACTTCACCCTCATGCTTTCATCACTGTGCACAGTGAGATATCCAGAATATGAATATACCGACTCCCATTTTCATGCCTCTGCGCCGGCGACTGCAGTGCATAATGTTTTCGGGTCGTCCATGCATTCCGTCCCATTCTCATGAACGTGATATCTCAGGAACGCCTTTAGGGAATTTCTCAAAATTTGGCACAAACGTCCACTTGGACTCGAGGATGAACTGATTAGAATTTGATGGTCAAAGGTCACTGTGACCTCACAAAACATGTTTTTGGCCATAACTCAAGAGTTTGTACGCTAATTATGACAAAATTTCACACAAATGTCCAATACGATAAAATTATGAAGTGATGACATTTTAAATCCAAAAGGTCAAAGGTCACCTTCACTGCGGCATCATAATGTTCTGCATAATGTTTCTGGGGCGGCTGTGGCTCAGAGGTAGAGCGGGTCGCACCACCAATCGGAAGGTCGGCGGTTCGATCCACATGACAAAGTCTCCTTGAGTAGGATACTTAACCCCAAATTGCCCCAAAAGATCCCCACTGGCTTCCTGTTTCCGGATCAACTGCAAAATCCTGGGCTGCGTTCCAAAGCTCTTAATTTTCATTTCCTCGCTCCTCGATCCTCGCTTGAACCGGAAGTTGTTCTGGTGCGCCATTTTGAAGACTGTTCCAAAGCCCTTATTTGTGCATCGAGGAGCGAGGATCGAGGATCGAGGAGGCTTGCCGGAGGAGCGATGAGCGAGGATACACCAGTATATCCTCCACGGAAGTCTTTTGCCGACCGACACGCCCCCTTATTGGATATCAGTTACTGATTGGACGCTGCTGCCGATCAGACTGATCTAATAACTTTACCTCTCAACATCACTGGAGTTTTATACCGGAGTAAAAACAGATCACATATTAAACGTTTTATAGTTTAGTTGTCTTCTGATTCACCATCTAGTTATAATCTGTGTTAACTGTAGCTGTGAGCAGCAGCAGAAGGACCTGCAGTAGCTCTGCTTCACACACCGTCAGTGAAGCAGCCTGACAGTCAGAGGGGTTTATAATACCTGACAAACTTGACTCTGCATTCATTAGAATGATTTTTCTTTTCATGATATGTTATTTCCCCCGTTAACTTTTATTAATGAAACTATTAAAGTCAGAGTGAAAAAGAGAGTGTCTGTCTGTCAGCAACAAACACCTTTTACATCATTTATCATCATTTCCATTCAGTCACATGAGGCTGATGATTCCTGAACGTCGGGTTTGATATGAGTTACATCATTTACATTTTCCCTTTAGCCTAATAAATAATGTCCAGTGTTCAAAAAACACCAGTCATATTCTGGGTTATGAAATAATTAACTCACAATCAGAATATCAATAACTACAGACGCTAATAATGAATAAATAATATAAAGTTATTGTGCCAGTAGAGATGGTTCCTGAGCCTCTAAGCAGTCCACAGTAGAAATACAGGCTGCAGCTTGCACTTGTCTTTATTAGTATTAGTACAGTTCAGACACAAACAGCTGTTAAAGCTGACTGACAGCTGATCCAGATGTGATCAGCTGCTGCTGTCATCAGAAACGGATGTCGCTTCACGTGACGCTTCAGAGGAAACGACCGTCCCATGTTGCTTAAATCGTATTTCCTCGTTTCCTCTCTCCTCGCATGGTTTCCTTGCGTCTCTCCATGCTTCCCTGGTGGGAGGGACTAAGACGCAAGGATGAGACGCAAGTGAGGGAAACAGGGATGCAATTAAGAGCTTTGGCATGCAGCCCAGGTCTTCACCTACAAAGCCCTTCACCAACTAGCCCCCCCCTATACCTCACAGACCTCCTCTCCCTCTGCCAACCCTCTCTGTCCCTCAGATCCACCTCAGCCTGTTTGTCTCACCACCCCTCCTTAGTGTAAAGTGATTCTGAGTTCTTGAAAAGCACTATACAAATTGAATGTATTATTGTTGATGCCACCACCAATGGCGTAAATATTGATGGTGCAATCGGTGCACCTGCTCAGGGGCCCATGTAGGAAAGCGTTTTTTTTGCCGATTTACTATTGTTACGACCTTGAGGTTGTATGAACATTTATCTCTGTTGCCTATTTGTGTATGTGCTCTAATGTGCTCTGTGTCTGTGTGGATCTCTTTTCGCTCTCTGCTATGGTGCCTGTGTCTGATGGACTGCAAGGCAGATTGGTTGATTGGCTGCAGGTGAGATTGGTTGATTGGCTGAGTGGATGATTGATTTTGTGTGAGTGTGAAGGTGGTGCCAGGGAGCGGATTGGTTCCAGCCTTCAAGTGAGAGGTTTAAAAGGCTGTTTTCTCTCCACTTCCAGCCAGACTCCAGCAAGGACACACCGTGTGACAGGTATTGAAATTTGTCAATTTATATACCAGCCCAGGTTTGATAGGAGTGGGTAGCATTTTTGTTTAACTGTCTTTACTCCATTTTTTGGTCAGTAATGAAGGCATTTGTGGGTGTGTGAAAATGTCTGCAGCAAATAAAACCAAAACAGCTGTGCCAGCCAGGGAAGAGGCACATCTGTCAGAAGGTAGGGAGCTTTTATATCCCCACCACACCCAGTCCAGGTGTGGCTGATCAGCCTGACGACCCTGTGCCCTGCAAAACAAAGAAGAACCAGCAAAAAGACACCGGGACACAGAGTTGAGTGGAGGGGTCGTCACAAAAGTATGTTGAAAAAATGGAAAAGTAATAGTATAGTATGTCGACGAAAAAAAATTTCATAGTATGTCGAAATAAATGTCATAGTATAGTATGTCAATAAATAGCCATAGTAAAGTATGTCGAAAAAAGTCATAGGAAAGTATGTTGTTTTGGAATGTCTAAACAATAAAAACGTCATACTATAGTATGTTGAAAAAAAGTCATAGCATGGTATGTCAAAACAATAAAAAAAGTCAAAGTACAGTATGTCGAAGAAAAGTTATAGTAAACTATGTCTAACAAATAGAATTGTCATAGTATATCGAAAAAGTCATATTACTGTATGTCAAAAAAAGTTATAGTATGTTGAAAAAATATCATAGTATGTTGAAAAAAGTAATTGTAAAGCATGTCGAAAAAATTCATAGTATAGTATGTCGAGAAAAAAAACAAAAAACAGTATTTAATAAAAAAAAAAAATTTTTTTTTTAGTATGTCGAAATAATTAAAAAATCATAGTATAGTATGTCAAAAAAAAGTCAGTGCATTTTGTTGAAATATTTTTAAAAAGTCAATGTATTATGTCAAAAAACAGTCATGTAGTATGTTGAAAAAAAGTCATAGGATAGTATGTTGAAAAACTAAAAAAAGTTATAGTATTTTGGAAAAGTCATTGTATAGTTTGTGGAAAAAAGTCAACAAAAATCATAGTATAGTATGTTGAAAAAATAAAAAAGTCATAGTATAGTATGTCAAAAAACTACTATGACATTTTTATCACATTTTTATGACATACAATACTATGGCACTGACAAAAAGATGTGTCTTGTGTCAGGGAGTTAAGAGAGAATTTGGGCAGAGTAAGGAGCCACCTATGAAAAGCCATTCAACATCTTCACACAGGTGTTATCAATTTATAATCAGGGAGCTGCACCTAGAACACAAAGACACTCAGACACACAAGCTAGACAACAGAACACAGAATGACACGTAACAATACTTGGACTTTTTTTATGATATACTATACTATGACTTTTATCATGACATTTTATCGCAAACTATCAGCTGCAAAGGACTTGCTTCACCTTTCCCTCCAAGGACGTCACAACATCCAGTTGAAAGGTCAACCTCAGCCAAATTTAAGATTATTTTACACAGACAAATGGAACAGTACTGCAAGGGATTTATGGTGCTGGAAATCCATTTTTTGTTTTGACTTTGTTTAATTTATTTAGTGAGGCTTAATGCTAAATTACCGCAACTGTATCTTTTATCGTTATCGCAGCACGCAGGTTTTGGTTGCTTAGTAACGCTAGGTGCAACAGCGCAAGTAAAATATTGTGTGAACACATACATGACAAGTAAGGGTGAGATGTTGTTAACCTGCAGTGGATATACAGTCAGCTCTGTAACGAGATCATAGAGACATCTCAGCCAAATGACAAATCATGGACGAATGGAACACTGACTCGAGGCATATGGGAATTAAGAGTTCAAGTGAAGGGACAGATATAGCTCAGCGGACCAACTGTCAATTAACATGATATGGTCTAGCTGTACGACTTTGCATTTTAAAATGTAGAATCCCTTTAATAAACCTTCTTTAAAGTGCATTTTACAAAATCAGTCATCTCCATTGATTGACTTTTACACCAATCATATAAACATTACCCATAGGAAATTAGATTTCTGTAACGCCTATGGCAGGGACCTCTTTTAAAAATGTTTAAAAAAGTCATGATACTGAAGATACCACCGTTCCATCAATATCCCACAGACTTCATTAGAGATGACATTTAGTGACTTTTGAAGTGTTCAATCAATCATGCACGTTGTAAAATGTCAGCCATAAAATAATTTGACCTTTCACATTAATTTAGACTATGCCCCTGGTGTTAATACTGAGGGCTAGTGGGAGTGATCACCAATGTCCATCTATGTATGTAGGTTTTCTAATGTTTAATGACCATGCACCATTTCAAAGTAATATTGTCATTGATGCATGTTTCTGTAAATAATTCTATTTATTTTTCATTGCTTATAATTTATAACATGGTAACCGCAACCCTGCACTTTCATTCATGCATTGCACTGTCATTTGTAATTTTCATCTCTCTTTGTGCTACCTTTTTTCAAGCTATTTTTTCTTTAGGATGAAAAAAACCCAAATGTGTTTGAGAGTAAGAATTACCAGAGGCACTTCCTCTTTTTTTTACCATTTGCAGAACACAAATCTGACATAAAAAGTTTTATATGCTCTTCTTTTCAATGTAAGAGCAACGATCTAACACAGTATGACACCCTTGAACAATGTATTTTTGAAGACAAGGTACATTGGCCAGGAAGCGAAAGCACCATAAAGCACAGGCTTTATGTGCAACTTAAGCTCAATGACCCGTGATGCTTAGAGCTGCACACTCGAGGCTTCCCGTAGTCCTTCAGTAAAGTTACTGCTTGATTTTAATCTGACCTTCCTGGAAATGTGTCTGGGTTTGATTCACAGATTTATTTTAATTTAGATAAAAGAAACAAATAGGGCTGTCAAAGTTAACGCGACAGCCCTAGAAAAAAATAATGCCATTGTGAAGTCCAACTGTAAAATATGAGATGTTAATGCATGTACAGTTGATGAGACATTAAATCATAAATTAAATTTGTAGCCCTATGTTGTTTCTTTTTACACTGATGGTGTATATTTCATGTGGAAAAAAAATTTAAGCACAACATTTTACATTTAGGGCGCTTGTGAAAAACACCCAACAGCTAAAAAACAAGGTCATGTACAGCTGGTCACTTACAGCCATGAGGATAAAATCCCGGCTGATACACCTCTTGGCAAAACTCAAGCAGTTCTCTCTTAGCAAATTTGACATCCTCAGCAGAATTTACATCTGCTTACAGCAAACATTTATACACTTCTTAAGTAGATGCACAGAGAGAGGCTGGGATAAACACAACAGGACAAATCAGGAAAAAGCATGTGATTAGGTTATAATTTATCATACGGCATCAATACATGGTGCAGAAAACTCAAGTGGCGCACTGGCATTTCTTAAGCCTTGAGGGTGTACATCTACTGTTCAACCAGATTGTATTATTTGGTTTGTTTCATTTTTTTTTAAGTTATTAATATTAAGTCATGGTACAGTTTACTAAGTTTAGGAGACGGGAGGCCATGTGTATACTTATTTGTAATGGCTGGTCTTATTTTTGCTGTAGTGGGAAACTATGGATTTGCCATTGGGCTGAGCTTGGCACCCTGCAGACACCAACAGAGGTGAGAACAAGGACTGTGCTGCATCCTGAGCAGAAATACCCAACTCCCACACCCTCTAAAGTTATCACCTTCATCGCTCCTCTCATCCCTCCAAGGCGCAACTTCCGTATCACACTTTTGCCAGCAGTCACAAGACTAAACAACTCTTCCCAAACAGCCTTAGGGAAGTTGGAATGCGAGCAATGCACGGTATGTGGAAACTACTTTGCTTTAGATATTTTCTTTAGCACACAGTATGGCACATTTTCTGTATATAGTGCCGTTATCCAAAATGTAAACTTTTTAGGAAGTGAGATCAAAAAGCCTTCCCTACAGCAGACGTCTCATCATCATCTCTCCATCCATTTTACTCTACATTTCATTGCTGTACCCTGTTGCTATTTGCTGATGCAGTTGAGCTAGTTTCCCCTCAGGGATCATTAAACATTCATCATATCTGAAGTATGAGGTGGAAGTGAAGTTGTTACTTGGGCTGAAGTCTTCACCATCTCAGGTTGTATAAGGTCTCAGCTCGGTCAAGGAAGCCTCAGGGAAACGTGCATTAATTTCAGATTATACCATATAGATGAATGGTTGGCTGGCTTCAAATGTGATTTCATGGCATACGTGTTTATGTATATCACAGCGATAGAAGCAGCTCAGTTGCAGGTGCAGGTTGGTTTGGATGTCTTACATACAGTCAATTCATGTCCTCCAACAAAATAGAAGGCAGATTTAATTTTGATGTCAAGTGACTAAGTCTGCAGGACTCAAGGAAAATATCTGTTTTAAAAGTATTGACATTTGTTTTTTTGCAGGTTTGCCCAAACTGTCTTGTATCGTACCCACTCGATGTCCTCCCATCTCATGCAAGCCCATGTAGGGACAGGTAAGAAGTTTTGACTAATTCAGGTAAAAGATAGAAGGTAAAAACATGTTCTGAGTGAGCTGAAGAACTTGTGTAAAGAGTGCCACGCCTAATTAGAGTATCATTATGTGCTGTTAACCCTCTGAGACCCGACCGACTTTACTGTCTTTCAGAGGCTGCAGCAGGTTCAGTTAGTTAGTAAAGCTAGAGTGAAGGTACTGATATCATTTGACACTAGAAAACCTAAGGAATCCACTGGTGCCTATGTCGTGCTAGTTTGAGAGATTAGATCAGATCTAAAATGTTATTCCTTCATTTAGTGCATCGATTTTCAAAGGTGGCAAATACAATTTCTGAGTGGCAGACAAAAAATTATACTTGTGAAAGTTACTGTGCTCATGCATGTTTTGAAACAGATTGCTCATTATTGCTTGACCTACATTGATGTGATGTCATTACATGGTGTTTAATACATTTTCTCCTTTTTTTATTAAGGCTCAGCAGCTCTTACAACACCTTTGAAGGGGAAAAAGAACATCAGGTTCCCTCTGCAGCTGCTGTGCTGCGGGAGAGCAACCTGTTTGAGATGGCCGGACTCAGGACTCAGATAATGCGGTGACTCAGCTGACTGGTGGGAGCACAGACACTGCAGCATCAGCTCTGACCCTGCAGGACTGTCCTGATACTGACCATCGTGAAACAATTGGTTTGGTGAGTAACGTAGTACACTAATGCTACATGTGTTTCGTCATCTCACAATTTTAATCGTAATCATGATTTTTGGCTTCCCACAATTAAATGAACATGATCGACTGCGTCAGTGATGTTTATAATACGTGCTCCGCTCATAGAAAACTCTGTTGCATAAATCAAGCGCTTCCTAAACTAACAGCTAGAGATGCTCCGTCAACCAGCAGCCGATCGAAGCCGGGCGGTTTTCAGCATGTCGTTGGTGTGGAAGTTATTCAGTGTTAGTGAAGAAGACATAAAGCTGAAATTTGTCACAACTGGAAGTCCAAAATAAGCTGTGGCGCAACAACCTTAAAAATATTTGGAACAACTAACTTAATCAGACACTTTTATTGTAATTGATTCCTATGATGCTGCTCAGGATAATCAGTTACCACCTTGTCTGCAGACAGCACGAAGCTGAAAAACTGCTGGTGCGTTCAAGCTCTGCTCAGTAAAAATGAGTAGTGGGCGATGGTAAATTATAACATGATCATGATGTCTTCAAATGTAGTGCTCTATTTATTAAAATGTGAAATTACAATTGGTCCGAATCCGGCGTCTGTCAAATTCAAAATAGTGTTGTGTGGCTTGAAGGGCTGCCGAATAGTTTGAAGCTTCATTCACAACGTTGACATTCAATTATTATTATTATCTTACCGAAACATTGCATTTGTCCACCGTCTCTTCCCCCCTCTCTGTCTCTCTCAAAGACGCACAGTCACTGCGAGCACGGCGGCCCTCCTTGTCTCTGTAATTGTCTTAGTCTGAAGCCCAACAGTGACAATTTTTCTGGACCTGGGAGACAGGTGGTGGAAAGGTTGCGTCCGCCGTTGAAGTCGGTCTGGGCAGTTCAGGGACAGGTGTAACGGTCACTGCAGCATTTTTCTTGACGAAAAAAAACTATCAATAGTTCTCTTCATTTTGAATTACCGGTATGTTTATGGTTGTGATGTATGACTTTAAGATCATTCTGCAGTATATAACAAAAGTTTAAATCTTCCCTGTAGACCGTGATCCAGAACATTCACCGGCCACAACCCAAATGTGACAGCGATGAGGACGAAGACCACCCGGTTCCATTGGAGAAAGTCACTTCCATCACTGGGTCTTTCAGGAAATCATAAAGGAAGGTAACGCTCCTCTTCTTTTCTCTTGTATTGCATTTCTCATCTCACTTTGCACCTAGTTGGTTGGGTGCTAGGACTGCTAAGAATGGACAAAAGGAGCAAGTGTAGCACAGCAGTTCTGATGCTAAATAAGATGCGCACAATTTGGGGTACAGATATGAATCTATGCATGGAGTATGCGATTTAATGAAATGTATTTTAGGTGTCACATGCACATCATTTTCTCTTCCATAGAGTCACCGAAGGTGCTGCGTGACCTCATGAAGTTGTGGGTCGAGTGGGAGCTGCCAACAAGAAACCTCATCATTGAGGTTGTAACCTCAACTTCTTCTTCTTCTTCTTCAAATGGAAACTCCGCAGCCACTACCAGACCTACAAGATGTCTACTACAGGTCTGTATTTAATACCATTGTACCATCTAAATTGGTGTTAAAGCTTAAAGGGATAGTTTGAGTATTTTGAAGTGGGTTTGTATGAGGTACTTATCCATAGTCAATGTATTACCAGTGGATGACGGTTGGCACGTCTGCAGCATCAAGAAACAGACAGGAGCACTAGAGCAAAGCAATACAGTGCTGTGGACGGGGATGGCAGAAAAACTATTTTAGCCACCAAAATATCCGTTTAACTGTATGCTAAATTTAGAATATTTTCTTCACTATATCTTGCCGTCTTTCCTTCTCCTTTCTGACGGTGAATAGAAATGAAAGTAAAACATATCTATACTGTTTTTGTCATCTGCTGGCTTTAGAGAGAGCATAGATAAGTTTAAGTTCAGTTACCCGTCAGAGGGCTGTCGGCAAGATAAAGCGGTGAAAATATTCTAAATATAGTGTACACTTAAACAGATATTATTATTTTATATTTTTAGGTGGCTAAAATAAGTTTTTCTGCCGTTCCCGTCCGCAGCACTGTATTTCTTTGCTCCAGTGTCAGTACTCCTGTCTGTTTCTCCAAGCTGGAGGCGTGCCGACCGTCATCTACTGTAGGTAATACACTGACTATCGATAAGGACCTCATACAACCACGCTTCATAACACCCAAACTATTCCTTTTAAGGACCTTGGTCTTTGTAATTCCATCTGTATGTGACTTTCTGACAGGCAGACCTCAGGGTTGTTGCTTTAGTCCCTTACTCTACAGTTTATTCACATATGACTGTGTTTCCACATATAATAACAGAATTGAGAAATTTGCTGATGACACCACAGTGACACCAGCTACCCAGCTCATGGTCTGTTCTCATTCCTTTCCTCAGGAAAACGCCTGCGGAGCTCGGACCAGCCGCCTCAAAGACAGTTTTTACCCCCAGGTGGTTACACTGTTCAATATAGCAAGCACTTTAAATAACGCACCAAGGAACCAAGCCAACTTTCCTGCATTTTATTAATGAATTCAAACAATATAGCACCATCATACCCAATATTAAAAACCAAAAAGCCACTTTTAAATTATTAAATTAATATAATGTGATGTATATGACATAAACTCTGGCATTATGAAATGTATATGCAATTATTTTTATTTTGTCTTTTCTTTTTTTTCCTTCAATTGTTTATGTATCTGTTAGTACATCTGTTAATGAGCGTGAGTTCAATAAAGAAAGTAATATACATAATGTGATATCAGCAAGTTATTTCATATGCATAAAACCAATATTTTTGTAAAACAGGCACATTAGAGCTAATCATCAACTGGCAAGATTCATTAGAAAATACTAAGACATTGTAGAAGTTATACAGTGGCATTTTGACCTTCAATAGTCCAGTCAGAAGTCATTTATGCCTTTACTCACATTTAAAAGATTAAGGTAATGTATGAGGAAACTAAAAGTCATTCAACTTCTCTTGTAGTGAATAATCCCACTTTCCTACTCTCCCTCACAGCAACATGGACCCTGCACATCTACTCTGTTCCTTTTTAGCATGCTGGCCCAGCAGGGAGAGAAAGCTGCAGGTGTAGAGATGTTTAAATCTCTAATCTCTCACAGTGACTGACTTCTTCACTGTGACTAAATCTGTGAAATTAGAACACTCCGTTGCTTTGGGTTACTCCGCTGATAAGAGTACAGTCTGGCTGATGTTGATTAAAACAGCCTAGAAAAGTTTAGAGACATTCCTTATTTAGAAACTACTTTGCAAAAAAAAAAAAGTTTTTTGGCTGCTGTATTATAAAAGATCTAAGAGTTTTCGCTGTGATTACAAATTATCTACGCTTAACTTGCAGCACAGACACATTAGCTTCCAGTCTCCCTGTGGGGCAGCCACCTGTTCTGGTGTTTCTCTGGTCTTGCAGGTATCCTGACGTTTTGTTTTTACCTGAGCTGCTGCATCATATTTTTGTGTACTTACTATTTATGTCTCGTTGATATATTAATGAATAATAAAATAACACTCAGTGAAACATGAAACCCGGGCCCCTTGTATCATTGTTTGCTCGGCATCGAGCGACTATCAGACAGAATCAAAGCCTGATAAGTCAAGCCAATACCATTATCAGGCTCGTTTGGTTTCGAGATGAACTGTGGCAATGAGCTTTGACAGGATAGATGGAGCGTGAGAACAGGAGAGACATAATGTTACACACACACAAACACACCCCTGCAACAAAACCACATCACTTTGTACTAGGATATGAGCTGTCCTATCACACACACACACACACACACACATATAAAAAACAAACACAGGATGGTGATTTATACAGTATATACTGTATATATATATATATATATATACTGTGTATATATATATATATATACACAGTATATATATATATATATATACTGTGTATATATATATACAGTATATATATATATACTGTTTGCAAAACATTTCTTTAGCTTTCAGAATCCGTAAACCAACTGCATGTTGTCCGAACTATTACAAGGTATTTTAACAATAAAGTTGTACAAATAAAGTAATAAAGTTGTACAAATATGACCTTCGTAAATAAAATAAATATTAATTTACTTAAGATTGAATAAAGATAAGATTCAGGTAGCACATATTCTACTCTTACTGATAAAGTTCTACCAACGACTTTATAACCCCTCCAACGCTTTGCAGGATCCGTGGAGTATCAGAGCGGTGGATACATGTATTGACTTGACACACAATCTATGGTAAATGGTCTTGCATTTATATAGTGTTTTTCTAGTCTTCCGACCACCCGAAGCGCTTTACACTACATGTCAACATACACCCATTCACACAAACAGTAATACACTGATGGCAGAGGCTGCCATGCAAGGTGCCAACCTGCTCATCAGGATCTAATCGAAATACTCATTCACACACCGATGGTACAGCCTTCGTGAGCAATTTGGGATTAAGTATCTTGCCCCAGGACACTTGCACTTGGTTGCTGCAGACTGGAGGAGCTGGGGGATCGAACCGCCGATCTTCCGATTACTGGACGACCAGCTGTAGCTCTGAGCCCGCATTTCATCCGAAGAGTTTTCAGCCATCTTGACAACAGGTTCTTTTTCTCTTTTGCAGCCGCTGCCATCCAGTGCCAAATGTATAGGCCCTATATCAGAGTGAGTCAGATTAATACCGCGCATATTCATAACATCTGCAAATGCAGCGACAAAATCATATGGGGGCCTTCAAAAACGCACACATGCAAAATAAGCCTTTAAGCATACATGAATATAAACACTTGCATGTTGCGAGACTGGAACATGTTGTGACAGGAGGGGCATGAAAGATATGTTTATACCCCCACCGCCACATACACATCAACGGAACACACAGTCTACTGCTGGTTTTACAGAACCTTCGGCAGCTGTCTTTTCTGATCCATCAGCTGAGTAGATGAGCTGATCTGTCAGGTCTACGCTTAGCTCAGGCGATGGTCACACAAAGGGCTGTCAGGTTTTCTTCAAGCACTATCGCAACGCTCTGAGTTCTACAGTTTCACTTCATCAGGCATTTGTCAAACGGTGGAGAAAACCCAATGTTTTGGTGGTGAAGTTATTTACGAAACAGCTTGCTAACAGTGTTTAAGCTGTAGGGTAGTTGGGCAATCAGCACAGTGTGACATGGTGGTTGATTTAAATGTTGTTTTTTTCCTGTATATGATATACTGTAGACATACTAAATACACTGAATATTTATATCAATGCTTTGCAAAAGAGCTTACAATGGCTTATGTCCCGACACACTCAAGTTGCTTCAAATTTAAACTATGAAAGCAAACGAACCCTTCAGTGAGACAAATTATTCAGTGTGTATCTGCATATTTTCCACCTGAGTGTTGTTGGTGTGTACGCACATCCGCGTCCACACTCCTAAATGTGTGCGCATGCATTAGACGGCTGGCGGAGCACACTTCTCGACCACACTGCCCTTGACACTACCTCTCTCCACGTGACCGCCCCTGCCCGGGGCTCCCTGAGGCGATGGCGCTCCGGTCTCAGACCTGTCTAGTCGAGAAAACTGGATCTCTCTCTACCCACAGGGCAGAAGGCCCACGGTTTGCGTGCCTTGGATATCTCCTCCACTGGCGCTCCATTCCCTCCAGGTCCCGGTGACTCACCCAAGCACACAGCTGAGTCACTCTCATTGGGGGGAAACACAGACAAGACACAGGCACAAACATACTGCAAAGGTACGTTACATATATTTAGAAATATGGGTTTGGACAGAAATGTATGCAAATGATGACATTCACTTCAAATTATATTTTTGAGAGGTTGAAATATTATATTTGGTGTCAACAGGACACTGGGAGAACGTATCACCAGGGACCAAAACTGCTTGTCTGGGAGTCAGTGAGTGAGCTAAGACGCTTACCCACCGTCTGGTAAGCATCATAAGTGAGTAAACCAAAGACACTTCCTCCAGGGCCTCCTGGAAGCTCCTGAGGCATTCCCAGGTGAGATAATAAATAATCCATCCAGCTGGTCTGCCCTCAGGGTTTGGTCCCAGTTGGATGTTCCCGGTCAGACGCCTGGACCACCTCAGCTGTCTCCTTTCAATCCAATGGGGCAGCAGTTCTACTCCAAGCTTCTTACAGAGCCTCTCACCCTATGAAGGAAACACATTTCAACCTTTTCCTGGTACAGAGATGAGTCAGATGACATTGCAAAAATAAAGGACCTGTTCCAACGAACCCAACCCTAGGGGTATAATCAGTGGGCAACTCCACGTCTGAAAAGTGAAGCCAATGCAGAAGTGCCTTAAACTTGCATTCTTTCTAATAGCCAGCAGGGGGCGACTCCTCCGGTTGCAAAAAGAAGTCTGATTGTATAGAAGTCTATGAGGAAATGACCCTACTTCTCAGTAAACATTGTAAACATGAGTTTATGGTCTCAATCACTAGTTTCAAGTCTTCTTCAATACAGCATGATGTTCATTTAATAAATTATGATCCCATTTAGAGTCAAATAGATCATAAAGCAGGATATGCTTTAGGGCGTGGCTACCTTGTGATTGACAGGTCGCTACCACAGCGTTATCTGGGAGTTGTCCGTATTTTCGTCTTACAACTTTAACCCTTTCACAGTGTGTTTTCAGTTCATGAAAATTAATCGTAATTTCGGTCGCCTAAAAATGTCTTATTCAGCGTTCGGTTGTACTTAGCTCCACCCTCTCGTATCACTTCTGGTTGCAAAATAAACAAGATGTTGATGGCCAAAAACCAAGATGGCGACGGCCAAAATGCCAAACTTGAGGCTTCAAAACCGTAGTCCACAAACCAATGGGTGACATCACAGTGACTACGTCCACTTCTTATATACAGTCAATGGTCATAACCAACATAAAAGAAGGAGAGAGTTCCAAGTCTGTTCAAAATGATTGGGCAACGAGCACACTGCTGGCAATCCTGCACACATGGATATATGGTCAATTCATACAGTACATTAGCTTAGACAAACATGCACACAGTAACATATGACACTTCGTAGAATTCCAATGAAAATCACATAGCGAATGATCACGCTTCCAGCTTTTCTGTTCCATTAGGGACATCATCTGTGTCTGCACACTCCACATACCATGGATAAAAACCTCATGCACACAAGCACAAACTGTAGACGAAGCACTGATGCATGCCTAGTAGTATCATCCATGTGATGTTTAAATGTAGACTGGCATCTTCCAGGAATTTCCTGTCCTGCAATTTGGACTGGCAGGGAGAGAGATGAGGGGGAAGGCATCTGGAACATTGGCTCATTATATAACAGCTGGATAGTCTATTCCCTATCAAGCCTGCTTTGTTGTGTAACTGTGAGCATTTGTTATATGTGCTTGTGTTTGATTCTGAACTATGCCATATGTGGGGACATTTTTGGGATTTAAGCCAGTTGATTATAACTTGCATAACCTGGGACAAAATTAAGGCTATACCACCAGTTTTGATTTCATTACATTCAGCACAAATTAAATGCTTCTGTCTTCTTCAGGAGTGGAACAGTGGATGCCTTGTCACCTCACAGCAAGAAGGTGTGCATCTTCTCCCAGTGTAAGTATTGTTTTTATCTCTAGCTGCTCCAGTTTCTTTTCCCCCGGTCCTAAAATGTGCATATTAGGTGAATAGGAATCTCTAAATTGACTGTACGTGTGAATATGGGTGTGAATGTGCCCCTTCTTTATCTTTTAGTCCTGTGATAGACTGGCAGCCTGTCGAAGATGTACCACGTCTCTTGCCCAATGTGGGAATAAGCTCTAACAACCTCTAACTTAGATTCAGGCATGAAATCCACTTAGTTAGGATAAGGGGAAAAGCCATGGTTGGGCTTAAAATAACTGCAAACTAGGAAAAATATGTACGGAAACAACGTAACCCAACTACGGAAAACATATCACAAACGTCACTAACATAACTTACAAAACGCTAAAACATACAAATGGTATGTGTCAGCTATGGTTAAGATTAGCATGAGCCTCAAGGGAATATATATAAATCGAAGCAATGTCCCTTTAAGTGACCTAACACTGCGTGTTTGTGTGCATAATGTGCATGTGTCTCTTTTCGTCTGCTACATCCGTACGACTTAAGCGCCTGTCTGAACTTTGTAACAAATTTTGCAAAAAGTAAAATCTGAATGATGAGACGACGGCAACACCAAGGTCAACGAGTCCCTTGCGATGTCCTCCTCGTTCAAATAGCGTTATCTTGAAGCCACTGTCACAGCCACGAGGGAAAACATTTTTGTCAGCTGTCTGATATGATCATTTATAAACATAAATGTCACAGCGGATGTTGGCATGAGCGCAGCCATTGAATTCAAACGACTGTCTGCGTCAAGTCAGAGGATAAATCACAGGCATCGACAAAAGGTCAGGGGTTTAAGGAGCTTTTTTTTTTATTTAATTATTTACCCTTGACCTAAAAATAAATCCACAGTCCTTGAGCGTCGGATGGCCTTTAGGAGTATGCTCAGGAAGGCGGCATTGATGGATGAGATTCTCCTAGATGCAAATGTGAGTTTAATCAGATTTGCTTTGATTCGTTTCTTGATTTTTCTGTCTCTCGTTATACTGTACGCTTGGCGCTCACAGTGTCAGAAAGCACGACCTTCTCTTGAATGTTTAGAAGACCCAAGTGGGAATAAAAATATAGAATGACTGATTAAAAACTGTGAATTTATGATGCAATTTATAGGTAGACCTGCTCTGCCTCATGAACCTTTTAAAATAAGCCTGTCAAGTAGCTGACAGATGGAAATGCCAACTGTTATATTGAGGCTATTCAAACAGTGTAACACAACAAGCATTACACAACTCTAAAAACAATCAGCTGTGACTCAAGCATGACTTATTTCAATTGAATATCATCATTACGCTACAGTTTGCCCATATGCTGTTTGTTTCTGATGTGAAACAGAGTGCAGACTGAAAAAGCCATAGAAGCGTGCAAAAACGGGTTTTGAACCTTGAACTTTATCAGCTGTTCCCCGTCACCCTGGACTATTATTAACATCGTATGAGATTAGATAAACAGTAAACAAAAAAAAACATTTAACTCATCTCTATCGAGCATATTATCCTCCTGCAATCAACCAGGAAAACAAATATGACAAAATATAGCCTGAAAGCAAGTATGAAAATGAAAGGGTAAAAGACAACTTTGATGAAAATGGAATGAGCCAGCTGTTAAAGCGTGTTTTGTCATGCACAAACAACAAGCATTAAACTTCAGCTCATATTTGCATCGCTTGAAACAACTGAAATGAATATAACAGCCATATAACAGCTCACATTATATAAGAGAGGGTAACATAATTCTGCTGAAAGTCATGGAAAGTTGACGGAGCGTGCTTGCTCTTCCGCCAACTCTGTTTACATTCATCTAAGTCCACATCCACACCTGGAAGCTGCCAGTGCAGCCAGAGTTTTCTACTGTTGATGAACAGCTCAGCTGGAGTAGTCGGGTGGTTTGTGCTCGCTTCAAGGGCAAACAGTAGAGGGGAGAGTGTTTCATTTTAGCAGCCCTCATTTCTTTCCAGGCGATCCATAATTTTGCAAACACTCACAAGCTCAGTTCTCTGACTACATGTGAAACTTTGACTTAACAAAACGAATCAGCTCCTATGGTAACTTCCCACCTGTGAGGAAGAAACATACTGCATTAAATCAGTTTTTTTCTTTTCCACGTGGGAGAAAGCTTAGGACTGAATGTTTGCTTAGTGTTTAAAGCAATAAATCCTCATATTTATATTGTTATTTCTCATTCCCTCCTGGCAGCTGCAGAGTAAAACTACAAGTATTTACAGTTGCATCTCTACAGTTTCCGGTTGCATCCCTTGCTCAAAGGCACAACCATTTAACACTAGAGCCGCTAAGACGGTCTGACAGACTGTTTGGGTTTTTTATAACGCAAATAGAGCTTTTTTAAAATAAAAACTACACGCCTTTCAGCCCACGACTTTTCCTAAATGTGTGTTTTTGATGTTGTCTGAAGCCTAGAAGGTACCAAAATAAAACACACAAGATTTCTGAGCATTTATTCCACTGACCGCCACCATGGTAATATAGACCGCATTTGCCATATTATACATTACTACCATAAGGTCATTTTTTAATCTCACGTTATTCTATTGCGCAATGCGTTCGAGATCAGAGCTACCACACAGTTTGGAACACAGCCTCTGATTGGTCAACAGAGTCAACCCTGAAATTGCTGGAAGACGTCTAACAAAAACCATAACTGTAACAAATGGATAAATTATCACAGAAAACATTCAGTGTTGGTAAATACCACAAGTCAATGTGCATCATAAAAAAATATAAACATTGTAAACAGGCACAGGACATCCAAAAGGTTGCCGACGCTGCTCTATGATCTGTGATATTGTGTTTATTTCTCATCATTGGGCTGTAGGACGGTGGTAAAATCAGTGTTGCCAACTCTTTTCCAATGAAAGTATCTAGCACTAGCTCCAAAAGTCGCTAAAAGTCGCCAGATGACATCATCATTCCTTTGCATATTCATACTCATTTGCATAAAGCCGAGTGGTTGTGTCACCTGACTGCCTACCTGTGCAAGCCATGGTGCAAGAGGAGAGGGAGAAATCCTGTGCTGTTGGCAGAAGAGCCCTGAACTGTGATTACTCAGCAGCATGCATGGGAATGAATTTCATTATAATTTATTTCTCGCTTTTTCCCTGATGCAGATAAGTCACTAAATTTGTTACTAGTCACTTTTTTTAGAAATAAAGTCGCTAAGAGGGTCTGAAAAGTTGCTAAATCTAGCGACAAAGTTGACAACACTGGGTAGAATCCTGGTGGTCCTGGTGTTAACGATATAATTCATGTATATTTTGCTGGACACTGGAGGTGGTGCAGAACTCAGAGTAAATACAGACTGACTGGCTAACACACATAATTTAAATGTGGATGTGTGGCAGTTTCTTAGGTACGTTTTGCCAAATTACATTACCAACTGTGTCACTAGATTTCCTGAATTTACGACTCCTATAACAAGTTAATAAAAAAGAAAAAATGAAACCAACAGAAGCAACAAATCAAGCCACTTTTTGTCGGCATTGACGGCATAGGAGCCAGACTGAAACAGGGAATTTATACAGAAGTATTCATTGCATGTGAAAACAGCTGTATGTGCACTGCTACACTAATGACTTGATCATTTGACTGTAAACTTCAACAAGTAAACATGGCAGTTAGATTGTACATGTACATGACATCATACAGCACCATTTCAGACTTAAGTTAGGCATCACAGTGGAGTCGAGAACTTGTGTCATTGCACTGGTTCTTTTTCATAACTACTGCGAGCTTCCTGCCTTCCCCAGAGCAAGGGGAATTATGCAAGACTCATTGAAATGTTACACTACTCTCCCTTTTATCTCTTCTCCTTCCCTTTCCCCCCATGAGACTCTGTGGTAATGGTGGGCTCTGGCCCCTGAGGTGCAGGCTGACATACACCTCATTTTAATCTTCCCTGCATTGTATTTCTTCTTTTGTCACATCTACTTAACCTCTGTGGGGGAGTCTTAAGATAGATTTTCCTTTTGATTTTTTTTTTTTGATGTGTCACACTCAAGTTGGCCTGATCCCCTTTGCAAAGAGAGCCCTTGGCCTGCTATCAAAACAGCTTCTGTCCAGAAAATACAACAAACTTGCTTGTTTTACCAATGGCTTTGGGACATTTTTACTATTTAAATCATTTTGAGCTTAATAGCTTTTATATACACATTGAATAAAACTGGTCCATCAAACAATAACCTATTCCTAACAACCATCTTGATGTCCTGTTGGCAGACCTTGCAAACAAGGAAGTATAAAGAGCGGCAAACGTCACGTAGGGAGGAGGTCGGGTTGGTAAAAATACCTGACTTTCGCCGAGGAGAGCGATGTTCGTACCCCGTGTGAAACCAGAAGTCAGCATTGACTTATTTGTCACGTAACTTCTGTACTTAAGCCACGCCACTTCTGCAGTTATTTTAACCCAAACCGCGATCTTTTCCTTAACATAGTAGTTTTATTGCCTAAACCTAACCAACATGATCTTTTTCTAAACCTAACTAAATAGTTTTGTTGCCTAAACTTAACCAAGTCGATCTTTTCCTAAACCTAACCAAGTAGTTTTGTTCCCTTCACCTAACTAAGTCATTTTGTTGCCTAAACCGAACCAAGCCGATCGTTTCCTAAACCTAACTAAGTCGTTTTGTTACCTAAACCTGCCTAAGTAGTTTTGTTGCCTAAACCTAACCAGTTTATTTTGAAAACACTGTATGCATATAACAAGCGGAAATTGGCACGTGTTGCTGGACATTCGTAGGAAAACGCATCAAAAATTAGGAATAACTTTTCGTAAGATATCATAGGAACCGTTGTATGAGTATGCATTGCACCATTCCATGTACAACAACTATTGGTTTTGATAGCTCTTACGGTCATTAAACCTATAGGACTGAAAATGTGAGACAGATTAGATACTGTGTACTAAAGTGATCACCGGTGTAAAAACCACAATAAAGAAGCAACGCTGCAGCTGACATTGTTGCACAAAAGGAGTACCATGCTCGTCAGCTACAAAGAAGACCATTGGGGTTTAGAGAGGCTGCCATTTAATTACCTTAAATACCTTTCTATCCCAGAGTGTATTACGTTGCTGTTTGTTGTCCAGATAACTGTCAAAGTTCCACTTTACTCCTCTCTGTTTTGCTTGATTCATCTCTGGTGTTAAGGAGGAGGACAGTGAAGTGGGGAAATGAAAGCGGTGGACTTTTATTTCTCACACAAAAATTCTGCTGACTCCCGATGGAGGGAGTTTGATTGATGCTCTTTTTTTTTTTTAAAAATACTATTGCATCTGTTTATCCTCACAGCACCCCTCCGTGTGTGTTTCTCTTTCTGTAACTCCACAAACACTTTCCACGTATGCATTTACCAACACTGTAATTAAAATGAGATTGCTAAAAGATGTTTTCCTCCTCTGTGGGAAAAATAATCATTACTGGTGGCTCCATTAGTCTGTTTATACCTGGACTTTGTCTCCATGGCTCGCTGTAATTGATTAGACATTGCTTTGTTGCTGCTGAGAACCAGAGAAGTAGGTATTTATCCTCTCGCCAGCTGGAATATAAACTCTCAAAGATAAACAAGTGCTTGCTTTCACCAATATTTTAAAAGAAAAATCCAGTTATAAAAAGTCATTTTTTACTCTAATGAACACCATAAACACAAGTTATTTTATCCAAGGTGTTCTCTACTATTCTTCTATAATTTAAAATACAAACTCATGACTGAAACATGGCTAAACATCATATTACCAACAGCTAATGCCTACATTGCCTCTCAAACCTCATTCATTTCCTTGTCACATGCTGTTTTTCTAGTTGGGTTCAATTTCATCCAACTCTCAGTGGATTCCTACAAAATGCAAGTAATCACACACAGCAACACTGTACTCCCAACCCCCTCAATATATAGCTTTCTCACTGAATCCCCTAGAAAGCCACCAACCCTCTGTTATCATGGTTTCATGCATTTGTTGGCAGCTAAGGCTGGAGATGTGGAGGTGCATTTGCCTCCAGCATTCACAGCCGCCCCTCTGGGAACAACATTCAGCACATCCAGAAAGAAGGCAATGGCTCGTATCTGAATACCAATACACCTCTTAGATCCCTGTTGCTACCCTGGCATCTCGAGCCACCTTTGCTACAGCTGCTGGTAGTGATATCACTGCCTGTGTTATAGCTGGAGGCAAAGGCATTTGGGAGAGACGATGATAATTAGCCCAAGTCAAGAGTTGTCTTGAAGTTGTCCTTACATTGTCCTGCTCCCGTAACGTCTGGGAAAATTGAATAATCCATGACCTTTAAACCTCGTTAACCTCCTCCCACCTATGCGTGGGACATTGTTCAGACTGACAGAAACTTTTAAAACAAAAATATTTCTTTCTGATTCATAGAGAAATGTATATTTTTGGACATTTACTGCTTCCATGGAGCCTGTAGATAAATTAATGTACTGCAAAGCAACAGTAAAAGACCAGAGATTTTGCCATTTTTTCATGATGTCTCTGTGTTTTGTAATATTACAAACTATTGTGAACAAATGGGCTGAAAGATGTGCTCAAGAATGACCGCAATTAACCCGTTTTGCTTCTTCTTGTCAGTGGTATTGGCTCGCTCCATTTAGTAGAGGTAAATTTGGACAGAAACTTTGAGTGTTATGCCATGAGACCTTAGGTTATACAGAATGAGAGATATTAAAGTGGAAAGGCCAGAAATGAGAGAAGAGAGAGTCCCTGAATTATGTTAACACACAGACACACACACCCATTCAAACACCACCTGTCTTGGCCTAAAGCTAGAGCACAGCTAGCACAGGGATACTGCCTGTTCAGTGGAGCTGTCAGAAGCTTCGCTCCGCCCTACAGATGTGAAGGCGAGTGTTTTGGTGTGTTTGGGTGAGGGAGCTGCAGGGGGCCGCTGTGCAGGAACAGGGCCGCTGTAAGTTCAATTCTTTCACGGAGATCAAAGTCGAGCTCCTGGCACTAATGATCTGATGTGAGCAGCTGGCTGGTTGCCACTGCTGCCACTGACGTGGCTAAAAGTTTTCACTTGGACTGAGATAGATGGCCTTATTTGGCCGTTCTCTGTTAGGAGGCAGGCATGTAAGCAAACAGGACGTCAATGGAGTGGCGGTGCAGTAAACTGTGTCTGGAGGCCCGGTGTGAGGAACGTACAACAGAGATCACAGGCATTTTATACAAAAAAAAATATTTTGCAAAGGTAAGTTATTGCCATGGCTAGTTGTGCAGCAAGCCCTGTGATTGCCTGGCGATCTGTCCAGGGTGTTCCCCGCCTCTCGCCCAATGTCAGCTGGGACCCTATAAAGGATAAGCCGTTACAGATAATGGATGGATGGATAGTTGTGCAACTGTAAACTCAAGACCCTCGAATCAATTCATGTCCCCAAATGACGTGTTTTCAACATTCTAAGAACATGAATAAGTACCACTATGTCAAGATTGCCTACTTCTTCGTCTTTATTAAACACTATTTTACATTAGCAGGCTGTTCTCATACACCGTTTGTAGCTATACCTATGAAAAGTAATGCACTGTAATTCGTTTATCAGACAAAATCAATTTGTATGTAATCTATGTAATTGTGAACAAGTAGAAATAGCGGCGTTCGCCACGTAGGGAGGAGGACGGGTCAAAAACCTGTGAATTTTCGCCCAGGAGACCAGTGTTCGTACCCAGTGTGAAACCAGAAATCAATGTTGATGTATTTGTCACATTTCCATACTTAAGTTACGTCACTTCCGGTGTTATTTTAACCCAAACCACGATCTTTTCCTAAACCTAACTGAGTAGTTTTTGTCATGTGTAGACCGAAGTTTATTTTGAAAAGACTGTATGCATGTAACGAGCGGAAATTGACACCTGTTGCTGGACATTTGTAGGAAAGCGCACGAAAAATGAGGGATAACTTTTCATAAGATACCATACATCAGGTATCATTGGCAATAAATAGCACATAATTAAGAGCATGCAGCCTATTCCGTTAATATTTTATGTCAGGAGTAAATGATGATGATGATACTTTATTGTTAGATCATCAAGTCTGAAGTTTTTCTTGCATCCCAGCAGCTCCGTTAAATAATTCAGATAACATCAAAGAATGTAGAAGCAAAGGGACAAAACTCTTTTTTTGACAACAGCATTTGCCGCAATTTTTGACTGAAATCGCTTATTATATTTATAATACTTCATTGTTCAACAAGGGTCATTTCGGTAGAGACATTAAAATGATGACAATAGAATAGAAATAATTTTGTTTTACGTTAGTACGGCACTTTTTAGGCAGACGTTTTACTGGCGTTTTAATGGCAGCTTTTGCTGCTGGGCGCTAATGTTACAATAGAACAAATAATTGACTTTCATTTCTTGGCAATATTCGTTCTTTGATCATTTTGCCAGTCCGTCGCAAAAGGAGACACTATCAAAACTTCTTCTTTTTCAAGATATCCTGATGTTTGATAGAAGCTTGACAAAGCTGTGGATTTGTTATATTTGGCACATGGCCTCCTTATAATGGAGCATGCTTTTCCAAACATTTTATTAAACACTTTATTGATGCTAACACCAGGGTTTTTCCCTGAGACAACTATTGTATGAGCACAAAATGACACCTGCAAACACCAGCAAGAAAACTGGATTTCTTTTCCCTCACTAAATATCTATTCGTATTGTTGCTGCCAGACTTCACTCCAAAAGTCCAGTTTTTCCTCAACCTTCCTTTGTCTGGACACACAGAGAGCTATCCTGTCCCGGCCGTAAGAGAAGTGAAATTTCGTATTTTCTGTGGCAGTGGGATATCCACTGGATATCCGCTCTCTTATTGTGAAACAAGCTTTTGTCAGTTTGACAAAGACCTGTGCCTACCAGAGAGCCTGATCTGTCCTAATGGGGCTTGTCTGGATTTACAGAGGCTTTCGATCTCTGAGAATACACTGCAGCCAATTTCAAAGACATGCCAGCTGGCATTGAGGGACTTCCACTACCACGGAGGGTAACATGTAAAAACGGGTCAGATAGTAGTTGTCAATAACTCTTTGTGCTTGGTAGCATGGTCAGAGAGTTGGTTGGGTGGTATCAGAAATTTAAACAATGTCAGATACAAACACAATCAAAGTGAAATATGGCTGGACAATTAATCAAAATCCGCATTATGGCCTACTGCAATTTTTAAATTGTAGGTTGCGCAATACTTGTTAAAGGCGAAATGTGTGTCAAAATACCATTTGAAATTAAATATTGTGTTGCTGCAGAGATGTCCTAGCCTACACATCGTATTCTATACGATTATATAGACAAATCTCTTGGGAGAGCACCTGTACAATCTAGCAACCTACTGTAGAAGACCACTGTCTCAGCTAAACAGCCCTAACAAACTACTGAATTGAATACTGTGAAGACACAGTAATCATTGAATGACAGCTTGGGTAAACTAAAGCCTCATGAGCCCGATGTCGGGGCAATACACCAGGCACACCTTCAGTGTCCCAACGATGAAAAAAAATCAAGCAACGAGCAGCAAGAAACCAAATTCTAGCTTCTTCGCTCAGCAAGTGGTGGATAATATGTACCTCCAATGCACCGGACCTCAAAAGCCTCAAGACCAGCCAACGCTCCAGGAGAGAATCAATAACCACGAGGGGTAAATCTAGCACTCTCTTACGGTGGATTGATGATGGAAAGCTGGCACACAAACTCTCATAGTAAATGCACTCATAGTAACTTCATTTTGAAAAATCATAGCCAACACATTATCCATGTATCCATTGACCCCGTTTGGTAAGTCCCCATACATTTGAAATATATGAATATGCTAAAAAAAAAAAAAAATCCGATTCATAAATTAGTTGCAGTGCAGAAATGGTCCATGTACATGTAATTGTGACGTGCTTGTGTTTGAGTCTCTTCCCCAAAGCCATGTTATTGAATGCTCTTTCATGTAACATACATGTTCATTGATTTTCTTTTCGCCTCAAACCCTGAACCTCAACACAGAGTTATTAATAAGAAATGCATGGGGACTGGTTCAAGAGCACTAAAGGCGATGTATGTGGTAACAACAAAGGCACATATGAACGAAAATTGCATTGGCATTCTGACTCATCCCTTTAGACTGTGAGAGAAATCTTTTTTTTTCTAATAGGGAACATGCTAGCATACATGGCCCTATGGTGTGGTAATAATGGGCTCAGAAACTGTACAGTAATGGATTGTGCTGTTTTTGAAGCACACTTATAAACTACCAAAGGACAGTAGGAGTGTCTTCTTCTCGAGACATTTAAGAGGCATTAAAGCTAGGGTTGGTAATATTCTTCAAAAAAATTGTGTTATATTTCTCATCACATCCCAATTTTCGTTTGTTTTTTCATTTGGATCATTTTTAAAATCTAGCCTACTCTTGCTCATTTCTCAACATTACCGACCCAGCTTTAATGATTACCTTGAGTTGTTTTCAAAATAAAATCCCCAAATCATTGAACACTTAAAGCCACGTTTAAGTTTTATTACCATTTAGTATGTATTCTTCCACAAATGCATTCTTAATTTTTACTTTTATATTTCGCAACATCCACTATCCCATATTTTTAATTGGAAGCTTAGCACCAGCTTTTAACATAAAGTTCATCCATTTGTAAATCAACAAAATACCTGAAAGTCACTACTGTTATTCAACATATTGTGCCACTTATGTCAAGTCATTGACTTAATTTATCATTTGTATAGTGTAAAACATATCCTGGCTTGTGTCAGGCTCCTGAACGAATGTGCCCTAATTTGTGGGTCATGTTGCTTTCACGTCATCAGTAACAGAAATTTCCTGAAATCGAGATTTATTTTACATTCTGTATTCCTATTGCAAGTGCGCAGTCTTTCTGCCCGTCATTCCCCTGGGGTCCCAAAAATGACATCTTTTAGAGGTGTAAATTGAAAGTGTCCTAAAACGAATTAGGCCCATATGGCAGTGTGCTGTTTGCCAGGAAGGCCAACAAGTTTTCAGCTCTAAAATAAGAAGTGTTACATGATCCAAATTAACGGGTCTTAGAACCTGGTAATGACATGCAGATGTTCAAATATATAACACTGAAATTCAGTATTAACTACAGAAATCCATAGGAATTCAAGGTCCATACTTTGTCAGTTTTCTTATGACAACAATTTATATCCTTAAGCTTTGTCTTGTAGTTTGTACGTGTATGATTAGTATAAAGCCAACATCTCTGATGGCCTGGCAAGCACCAGAGCTATAGTACAGACAGGTTTTTGAGATTGCAGACATGAAATGTATAATGGAGACTACTTGGTTTTGGTATCATGCCATCACACAGTTGATCATGAATTATTTACTATATAAACAACATATCCTTGAGCTATCATAGGACACGGTAGGTGTGATGAAGAGGTGCAAGATTGTTATTCCGAACAGCATTTGCCGTACATATGAAGACCTTTTCAACAGTTATTTCCTTTCTAACAATGAAACAAGAAAACATGTCTGTACTCATGTTGAACTGTGAGACTGTGGAGTTCATTTGAGTTTTTTGGTGTTGTACATGTTAATTGATGAATGGATTTTGATGTGGAGGCCCTGCAGCACTTTTTCTAGAAGGGATACAATGTTTGGTAGTTGATAAGTAAACAGAAATACAGTACTTGCAAAAGCATAAACCTACACGGAGACATATGCAAGAGTACCCATGCATGGGAACTCAAACACACACACACTGGCAATCACAGTGGAACATATGGCCACATGACAGAATTAATGTTGAAATGAATCTCAACACATGAATGCATGTTTTAACGCTCAATCTGACTGAAATAACAGTTGGTACATCACATCAGTTCATACGTTGATGTAAATTGATAGCCACAATATGTCATTTAAGAGGGACTAACTGGAAAGTCTGATTCAATTAGTATTTGATCCTCAGCTGTAATAACATAGCTGATTTAAGGAGAACTGATGAGGCTAAACAAGGACACGTTTGAAGTGGATTACAATGTGTAAACGCAGCATCTTTCAGGGTTCACGCAGCATTTTACAGTGGAAATAAGGAGCGGCTTTGTTATGTGGTCTGTGTCTTAAGCCTTAGGCTACGAGGGCGCCCTGGAAATCAAAAGCTTGTGACACCTCTTGTGTGATTACAAAGGCATACTAGCTATAAAAAGCCATTTTTAGATTTTTTTTCAACACCAAAACATCTCTATTTTCAACTAGATTGATAAAACTATGTGTTTATTGGTTTATTCTACCTATAACCCAACATGTAAATGCATATAAGTGAGTTAGAATATGAGTGACTGCTCTACAATATGCAGGGAACAGAATGTGTGGGGAAAGGCGCTGCTTCTATTTTCAACACCTACAAAGTTTTTCAAAAGTTCTTCACTGGCAGCGTGTCAAAAAGAGACTTGGTGTACCTTCTGTTTTTTTTCCCCACATCAATGTCTGGAGAAATGGCAGGGTGGAATACTGAAAGACAGATCAGGAGGCCTTCATTCTGAGTGGCTGCTGGAGATGGCACTGAGAGACTGCAGGGTGGAGGGGGGGATGAAAGGAGTATCAAACTTTTAAATGCTAGCTGGAAAAGAGACAAGGAAAGGAAGCAGCTCTCCTGTGTAAGCTTGATAGGGCCTGGGAAAACATGGCATCTAAGACACCTAGTTTCCCCGCGATTGGTGTCAGGGGAGGTGAGCCTCTCAAGCTCTAGACGCCAATTATGGGAAACCTTGCCTAAGTAGGTAACGAATGGAGCCAAGCTCCTCGATGCTAATGAAAGTCCTAATTATTTCAGACAAAGCATCCGGGATTGACACTGCAGGTTTCTAAGGGGATTGACTGCCTATGCCTTCATGCCAGATGTTGACAGCAGCTTGAGGAGAAATCTTTGGACTGAGAGGTTCCCACAGGGTGGCTAAGGATTGGGTGGTTATGGACAGGTGGAGAGAGAATGAAAAAAGAGAGGTAAGGAAGATGGGAATGAGACAAGGTGTGGGCTGAAGGGAGGCAAGGAAGGGCCCTCTGTCACCGGAGAAGAAATGCAATAGGAGGTAATCTGTAGTCATGAAGAGCTCTCTGCTGAGTTGCACTGAGGGTCCCCAGGGAGCTGTCATGCCTTAACCGCTGCTGTTGCCTCTAAAAGCTTAACGCTGAGGAGAAATTAAACCACTGTGTGTGTCTGTGTGTGTGTGTGTGTGTGTGAGAGAGTTGGGTGTATGTGTATGATCTCTCTGTTTGACATGCTTGAACGGGCAGAGCAAATAATCAAGCCCATTAACAATGACTTCCTCAATCACTTCCATTATTGGCTCTGTAGCTGAGAACTGAGCGCGGGTCAAATGACAATCCTTTCATGAGCCTCAGAGGAACCACATGCGCACACACGCACACGCACACGCACGCACACACACACACACACACACACATCCAATACTACACAGATGAGCAAACACTAACTCTGCACCCAAACCATTAGCAACCTCATGTCAAGCTACTGCCTATGCTACGCTGTCAAGCTACTAATTACTAGAGCTGAGTAGCTATTGTTTAAAACAGTGGGGGGTTGTAACCATAGACTGTATATTGGCTTGGGGACTACTGTTTTAAGGCTCGAGTTTGGCATTTTGGCTGTAGCCATCTTGGTTTTTGTCCGTCACCATCTTGGTTTTTTGCAACCAAACACTGAAAATTACTTTTTCAGGTGACCAAAAAGGTTACAATTAACTTTCATGAACTGAAAAACACACTGTAAAAGACTCAAAGTTGTAAGACGAAAATGCGGACAACTCCCAGACCGGACGACACCGTGGTAGCGATCTCAATCACAAGGTAGCCACGCCCTAAATCATACCGTCTCAAGACTTGAAACTAGCGACCAAGACCATAAACTCATGTTTATAATGTTTACTGAGGTAATAAATCAAGTGAGAAGTAGGCTCATTTTCACATAGACTTCTCTACAATCAGACTTCTTTTTGCAACCAGAGGAGTCGCCCTCTGCTGGCTATTAGAAAGAATGCACCTTTAAGGCACTTCCGCATTGGCTTCACTTTTCAGACCAGGCGGTAGCCCGCTGGTTGTAATGAATTGCTTGGTAATTTACAGAAATGTGACCAATTCAATAGCGATATAGTGTAACTGATAGCAGTTTTTATTACATCACAGTTGCTTGAATTATATTACATTCATTCGGCAGATACTCTTGTCCAAAGGAACTTCGATAGTTCTCTCCCAGGATATTTTGGGGCTGGGTTCAGCAGAAGGAATATACACTCTGGTAACTCCAAAATTGCCTCATTTACTTGTGTGTCTTTGTACCTGGCTAGCTCGCCTCACCCAGGAATCAACGTGAAGCTGGTGGCTTCACTGTAAAGACAGGAGTTGAATGTGCCGCATGTGGTCACTGGAGCTAAATTAGCTGTTAATGGTTGGGGATTAGCTCGGCTGGCTTCTCATACACAGAGTCTTGACTCTTATTTCTACACAAGTTAAATGGATGTTCCAGCTTTGGAGTTATTAGGCATTTTTTGACAGAACTGAATAAAGAAATGGCAAACATGTAAAGTAATCAACGAAATGTCACATATCATTAAATGGTCACTCATGGAGTGAACAAACGGTTACACTGCATTTATCAAAATACACACTAACACAGATATAAATACTCGCAGTGTCGTTGTTAGCACTGTGGACATCACTAAAGCTTTTTTAGCTCATTAGCTATCAGCGATTGCTCACGTTCCCTTGTGTAAAATCCTACCCCCAGTGGTTCCCAGATTTCTCCAGATATTTCCCTCTGTAGCATTTAACAGCTGACCTGGCCAGTACTTAGGACTTGTTATGTGTGCATTGAGTATGTTGGTGATTAATTAAAGCAATCTATCTGGAGCTCCAGAGGGGAATCAAGATGCTGTTGGAAAGATTAGTGGATGAAGACGCTGTAGGAAGCCTGTAGCGCTGCAGTCCCCTCTGGGTAAATACAGCTCTGCCAGGAGAGAACACTACATTATAATGCACCGTGTCACTTCCTCACATTAACTTCTTTTTTGTTTCCATTACATTTTTTTTAATCTTATTATATTCTTATTGTAATGTACGTATACAAAACAAAACAATAAAGCCCATAAAAGAACATTATAGGCAACAACGATCTGCGAAAGTGACCACTAATGTGCCAGGGTTGTAAGAAGGGCCTTAAATATTAAAACAGCTCACTTGCGGCCAGTTAGGACACAATTTCCTGAAGCACCTTTATAATTTCAGATACATTTAGGTTCTGTGTGCCCTGTAATTATGTGTGTTTGTGTATTCCTAATCACAGTCTCTCTTTGTTACTTCAAGGACGGTCTATTTAATTACTTTTTTGAAAGGCCAGATTTGGAACACAGTGAAGTGCTAAGGGGCCGGACATTGACATTTCCTATCTGATCTGCAAAGCGAGGGATTTAAATGTGAAAACAATACACCTTTTTAATCTTAGATTATTGTTTTAATAAACACAATGTTGCGTTTAACATCAACAACTATTTTTATTCAGTTTGACTCTTTTTAACAAAATCATATTTCTGTGTTTAACAAGATGTACCTAAGGAATGGGCTAATTAGCCTACTATTAAAATGATAATCTTCCCATAAACCACCCATAAACTTGGTGTTATGTTAGCAGGTTATTTAAATAAAAACACAATGCTTTTAACAGTGTCAACAGGGTGAGGGGTAATGTTGTTGAAAGGGAATAAATTCTCTTATTGGAAGAAATTATTATTTTTTTTTTTTTAAATACTATTTTTTTATTTATTTATTTTTCCATTTTCTAGGGGGTATATAAGAGAGAAGTCAGAGAGCATCATTTGTACGTGAAGGAAATCAACCAAAACAAAGTAGCTCACGAAGGTTATAAAAAATATAGAAGGAGTTTGTCAGGTTATTTGACTGATTTATCCTTGTAAATTGTTTATCCTGGCTTTTCTGTGCTCACCGGGTTCCCTCGTGCATTTATGTAAAAGGTTGGCGTGATTGAGGAATGTCTTACTCGAGTCAATCCATAATAAATTTGGACAAAATAGCACGGCAGAGGTCTATCATAGAATTTTTTTTCCGTGTAGGTTGCGACCAAAATATGAAAACACTTGTACAAAAGCCCTCTCCCCTCTCCCTGTTCTCTCTCTCTCTCTCTCTCTCTCTCTCTCTGGCAATGCAGCAATCCCATTTCAGAGTTAATTCTGTTCTTGTGTCCTTTCATCCATAATTAAAATAACAAGCAACTAATTACTTTTGAATAATGTCAAGCCAGTCAGGCGGGTTGCACAATCCCTCTCCATAATTAAAGTGCACCCAACAGTTTTGGCAGACATTCCCCTCATAGCCACATCACTTTGCATTGTTTCAGTGAACCAGTGTGCGGGCCAAGCCTTTGGAAAACCTTCGAGATACTCCAGGGTCTGAATGTCAGCTAGCTCTCACATGCTCTGGGCTTGAGTTATTTGAGGTTTGGAAATACAACACGGCCCCGTCTGAAGCGCCCTGAGGGCAAAAAAACAATGTAGCAGGAAGTTGGGGATTAAACAGTCTGGGTATTCTCTTTTACAATATGCCAGCCAAAGAAACAGAGCAATGTAGACTGTGAGGATGTAATGAAAGACCGGTTGCACACTATGTCCAATTTTTTTGAAGCAACGCTATCTGGGTGGCCACATGAGATGGTGTCTTACTAGAAAGACCAGACAAAAAAATCTGACTTTTGTGTATTTCTATCTAGGAAAAACACATTTCCACCTCCGCTCACTCTGAAATTCACTTCCAGCTCACTTTGCTGGGTATTCTACTCCATCTGAGAAAACAGTGAGAACACTCCGGGGTTTTCATATCAGAAAATCAGAAATACAAACCAGCAGCTCATTGAATGTAGACATATGATGTTCACATAATGAAGTATAGATAGTGTGATATTTACTTTTAATGCCTACATTTGATTCAATGCCATACACCACATGATTTCAGCCTATCATTGCTTGTCCATTCTTATAACAGATTGCCCCACTTTTACTACCTTCCCACAATGCCCGAGCTCTAAAACATTGCTCCCAAAGACCGTGGGGAACACCCCGGTGTATAATCGTGCCAGGAAAGGCAATTTATCAGACGATATTGCCTCTGTGTAGAGTTGGGGTCCCTAAGCTGCTCCCTAGCAAGGACTATTGGGTTTGGACCAGCGGCAGAAAGTGGGGGAGGTCTCCTAACTGATCTGCGCTCTGCCACAATCAATCTTCCAGAGATCCCAGTGCTTCAATGGACACGGCTACACAGGGCCTAATGAAGGCCTCACGCTGCGCGCTGTCTACTGCAACAAAACATGTTTATCTCTGTCAGAGTGTGCCGGGTTAAAGATTACAGGGTGGATAGATAACTGGGCTTATGGTGGGCATGTTTTAACCTGCTGGGTGTTTTTCCATTTTGTTTAAAATCTACGGATACTATTTTATTTATATTCATTTTATTTTTGTCATACACACTGTGATATATGGTATATTAAATAGATAAGGGAATTGGTGCTTCTCCACGCACAGGAAGCCATGATGTATTGTTGTTTGACTGTGAACTTTTGACATACCCATTAATGACTAATTACGCTCTAGCCAGCATCCACTTGTCATTCGGTACATAATTGATGCAGCATCTGCCCAGGACGTCCTCTTGCGCCATTGTGTGTGTCTCTTTCTCCGTTGTTATTCAGCAGCTATATTTGGACAACGGTTTAAAATGAATAATGCTTACGTGCATCAGTTTACAATGGATATACAACATATACATTCAGAGGTTTTAGCATATCTGCATTCTCATTGTGTTGCTCTATATTTGCTCCATGTTTTACAACAAAACTGCCCCAGTTTCCAATGGACCCCAGTGAAAGTTGTGTTTTCATTCTCTGACTAGCCCAATTGCATGTAAATCAGTTGGTTATTGTGTATCAAAGTAATTCAGTTTTACCCATAATGATCTATCTATATTCAATTTCCTGTGACACTGAGGAACATAATATTAAAACTGGTGGAACATTATCTTTCTCAGCTTTGGGTAGGCAATCATCCCTCATTCTGAACTGTGACTCAATGTAAATTAGGTGATAATGACATTTACTCAAGCTTTGATGGCCAAAAAACTCTTGGGATTACACCTGACCTTGTTGAATGTTGTGGTATTCTTTTATTAATTGTATGTCATCTTTATTTACTGTTAAATTGTATAGATTGGGAAGACTGCCACTGTTGTATTAGTCAGTGGGCAACCTCCGGGTCTGAGAAGTGAAGCCAATGCTGAAGTGCCTTAAACTTGCATTCTTTCTAACAGCCAGCAGGGGGCGACTCCTCTGGTTGCAAAAAGAAGTCTGATTGTATAAAAGTCTATGAGAAAATGAGCCTACTTCTCACTTGATTTATTACCTCAGTAAACATTGTAAACATGAGTTTATGGTCTCAATCACTAGTTTCAAGTCTTCTTCAATACAGCATGATGTTCATTTAGTAAATTATGATCCCATTTAGAGTCAAATAGACCATAAAGCAGGGTGTGCTTTAGGGCGTGGCTACCTTGTCATTGACAGGTTGCTACCACGGCGTTGTCCGGTCTGGGAGTTGTCTCTGTTTTCGTCTTACAATTTTAACTTTCACAGTGTGTTTTCAGTTCATGAAAGTTAATTATAACCTTTTTGGTCGCCTGAAAACGTCTATTGAGCGTTCGGTTGTACTTAGCTCCACCCTCTCGTGTCACTTCTGGTTGCAAAATACCAAGATGGCGGCAGCCAAAATGCCCAACTTTAGGCTTCAAAACAGCAGTCCACAAACCAATGGGTGACGTCACAATTACTACGTCCACTTCTTATATACAGTCTGTTGTATTAGTCACTAACCTGGTTACTAACGGAGCCACATTTTTAATGTTCGATTTAATGTAGGTCCATTTAACTGTAGCACTATGGCACACTGCACTGAAATTGCTATTCAACAGTTCAGTTGTCTCGCTGTCATCTCTGCTCTTAAGGCCTAGACAGACATGAAATTCCATATGAGATCACATTTAACAACAAAATGCTTCTCAGATGGAGGTCACCGCTATACGATGTTAGACAAGGGCAGAGATCTATTTGTGGGTCCTTGATGTAAAAAAAGAAACACTGTCAGTTTAAAAAATAAAAAAATAAATCCCATGGGATTGGTGCTAACTGAAAACTTTCAACGGATGACATCCCCTCTGTGTGAGTATAAACAGCTGTGGGAGAAGTGTCTAAGTGGTTCACTGTAAGATGTCAGTTTTGTTCAAGGAAAGTAGGTTGACTCGTAGATGGTGATGACACGATGACGGGCAGACAGCTGTGGAGATTCAGGAGACGGATTAAGACAACGATGTGCAGAGGGACGCCGGCTTCTATTTAAAAAACTAATAATAGAAACTAAAGTAAATATTCAGCTGCTTTTAACATCACTCCAAGAAGTTCCAATAAGGTGATTACTAAATATACATATCAGGTTCTGATTGACTGTAATTACCAAGCACGGTCATTGTCATTGTCATTATTTACGTACGTGATTCAAAAGAACAACATGGGCAAAAGGTAAATAAATATAACATAATTAGCCACAGGATGAATAAATCCACTTATTAAGCATGTCAAATCACACGCTTGCATACATTTACGACTTCATTTACAGTAATTTATTAAATAAAATAATTCCCCCTCATCAAGGATAATTGAAAGAGTAGTATAATTACAAAAAAAAAAAACTAAAACTAAGTGACATCTCCTTTGTGGGCTTGTGAAAAGCTGTGAAGGAGATTGCTCAATTGCTTTGTGTTAATGTCTGCTTGGTTCCTGTCACCTTCTAATTGGTTTATAGTGCTGATGGTTGCTAGTTACATACAGTTCCTCGCTAATGTTCGGCTGTCAGCGCTTGTTAAAACGGGTTATGTGCAAAATCCCAGTGCTGTGATGTCAGGATTTATTTTCTCTAACTTACTGCATAAAGCTCTCTAAGGTATACTCTTTCTTTTCCTTTGTATCAAATTTGTTTAATTATTTAAAGCTCTTTAGAATAATTAAATTACAGTATGTGTTTCTCTTTTCGAATAAAGTGGTGTTTAAGCTACAACTTAAGACTGCCATGACACATCTGCCGTGTTCGAAGTTTTGAGTTTCTTGGCTAAACTCTGTGACTTCATTTGACCTCTTTGGTGGCACAGTTAAAGGTGCTATTGATAACATTGATAACACTCAGCCACTAGATGTCACATTCTCCCTCCCCCGTTCCATTGCATTTACTTCACAACAAGTCGTTGCCAGCAGCCGATTAGACTGTTGTCAGGCTATTAAATAGGCGTTATCAGTTGCTATAAGCCCCATAGATATGGGCCAGTAGGGGCCTACTACACACACAACACAGGACTTTCACAAAGGAGACCGAAGTTTGCATCCTGTGTGAAACCAACAATGTGTAGTTGTGTTTGTGTTGGTAGTTATTTGAACCCAAAACACGATGTTTTTCCCTAAAGTGTTTTTTTTGTTGCCTAAACCTAAAGAAGTTGTAATTTTGTTGCTTAAACCTAAAGAGGCCTTTTTGTTTGTGTTCAAAACGTGACGTTTCATTCAGTTTTACAACATGTTAGAACGTGTTGCTTTTAAGTTTCACGTTCACTTTTACAATATAGGTGTAGTAGGCCCCTACTGAGCCACATCTGTGGTGCTTATAGCGACTGATAACAGTCAAATTGGGTGTTGCCAGGCATTTACTGTCAATCTCAGCCACTTATCTGTTTTTTTTCCACTCTGACAACCCAGAGATGTGGGAACCAAACATCAGATATCTTACACAGAGAAAAACAAAACATTCATTTTTGACTCGCCAACATTTTTAAAATGACTAATTCACAATCAAAAACATTTTTTTCAGGAAAAAACATACTTTTCGGCACCTTTCTAAAGGCTCTGTGGATGTTT
Organism: Sebastes fasciatus; assembly: GCF_043250625.1. Taxonomy (NCBI): domain Eukaryota; kingdom Metazoa; phylum Chordata; class Actinopteri; order Perciformes; family Sebastidae; genus Sebastes; species Sebastes fasciatus. The sequence continues at coordinate 11,536,238 of NC_133810.1, forward strand.
TGCTTTTTTTTAAATATTCGTCTACATAAAAATGTTATCAATAAGACCTTTAAGGGAGGTTGAAGTGGTTTAACCCGCTTCTACCCTTCCTGCAGCCAGGGCCTCATTATCCCCACCTATAACAGCCAAACAGACAGAGTGAACTAAGAACATTTTTAAACCCTTCAGATCCTCGCTCGCAGTGTCCAAGCCTATTAGATCACTGTGACACATGGAAATGAGGTCATGTACTCTCCGTGGGGCAATCCTTATCCATATTTCTGGGATTTCTTCTCAGAAGGAGTGGGAGACAGAGAAAGAGTGAAAGAGAGAGAGAGAGAGAAATGGGGAATAAGTCCCAGAGAGGATCATTAAAATGTGAAAAAACCTGACCAAATGCTCCTTTCAGCCCTTTGCGTCATGACAAATGTTCTGAGTATATAGATCTGAGAGGAGTTCCTTGTTCCCGTCAAAAAGATGATAAATCTAAAACTTTGTTCGCCGCTCACTACTTCATTGTGCTGCAAATAGCCTTCGACTGTAATATATTACATTTTAATTTGTGCGAATATAAAACAATAATTAGCTTAAGCAGAGCCATGCAGCCGGTTGAACTGCTGTCACCTCTGACTTTGAAGCCTCTGGCTATTTTTGGCATGCTACTGCTACATCTACTGGAGGAGGACTGTACAAAGATACAGCTCTATGCCTTGGGAATAAGAACATAGTACTGCATAGTGTAGACTTTTTTGAACTGAAGAGAGCAGATTAACACTATCAAGTGTGATTGACTGTATGTGTAGGTGGGAAGTGAGTGGTGAAGCAAGAGAAAGAGAGTGGCGGCGACGGGAGTGAGTAACGTTATCGACTCCGGCCCAAGCAGGAAATGTTACCTTTGACCGTTTTAGGCTACTGTTGCAACATGGCGTTGCACCATTGTTCACTCCATGAAGAAGACCCGCTCCCTATGTAGATATAAACGGCTCGTTCCAAGCTAACAAAAAACACAACAAAGGTGATTATACACTAAAGAAAACATACTTATTAATATTATATTCCATTTCTGCCAAAAGATCCCCCTAATTGTTACACACTAGTCCTTTCAGTCAGTTTAGTTTATACAGAAGTTAGCCCACAACGGTCGCAATGGCAACGGTACACATAAAATGTCCATTACTGTGACCATCCTGATACTATACGTTGATTTGAATGGGAAATGTTCATTCTACTCCTATTTTGTTTCTATGGGTAACACACTTGAGAGGACAGTTTGGCAGAATGGGCCAATAGTTCTGTTAGTCGTCAGTCAGTTATGCCACTACAGAGTAGCTGTATCTCTGACGTCTTTTAGAAGAGTATAGCATCAAGCGATAGATACAGACATACTATGTAGTAAATGTTATTAACCAGAGCATTAACATGCACAAATATTGTCTTACCACACTCAAACTTTAGTCAGAATTACCGGATTCATTGTGATAGAGAGTAGGCCCATCTATTATTAAATCACAATTAAAGTGTTGGATCAAAAAATGAACATATTAGTATATCTAGTATCGAGTATTATGACATTGAGGCTTGTCCCAGCTGAAATATGATGAGTGATGTGTCATTCTGTTGTGGCCATGTGGCATGTTTTGATCATAAAATACATTCATAATGGATCTGTGACAATGTCTCTCCCTCTATGACTTGTCGGGAGTCATGCTATGTGCCTTTCGTTCTTGGTGTTCCTGAATATGATCATTTATTCACGACGTGGATGCACGTATGAGTTCATTTTGAGATGAGTCAAAGATGGAGTTAGACTTTTAATGCTTGACTTGATCACATGCTAGGTAGTTAGGATGAATTTGTTTTTAATACACAACTTTAGATTCAAATAGCCTATCTCATTATAGTGTGATGAAGAAAAAAGTGACCCCTTGTACTTTACGTGGATTTTGCCAATCAACTTTGAATGTATATTTTACCACGAAGGTGGCATCATTGTGCCAATCTGGATACCCTAGTGGCAATGCTGTAACGTTAAACGTGTGATACATTTAAAACAACCTTTTCACCGATAGAACAGTAATTATGTATAAGGGCTTTTGTATTTTCTAACTACCTCCACTACGATTACAAGCGAAAGTATGCTCATTTAATCTGAAAGTCCCAAGTGCCAGGCTTTACCGGTATTGAGCTAATTACCTTACAATTTTAGCATTTTACTCCAATGTCATTTTCATGGAGTTTCTGCAGGAAAATGAAAGCCTTGAGGCTGACTCCACATTTAATGCTCTACAAACAACTTTTTTATTGCTCCTTTATGCCTCTATGAAGTAGTGAACCTGTTTCACAAGTGATTGAAATGGCTATAAATGTTAGAGGGGGGGCACGGAGAGCAGAGAGGTTTCCTTTCTAAGAAGTGCACAGACGGGTTCTTGTACTATATCAAGCAAATCTACACCTCGTTAAATTCAACCAAAATCTGTGGCCATTTATTCTTTAATTAAAAGGCGAGCCCCAAAGAGGCTTGCCCTTCTACTTGCATTAAAAGCTTTTGATTATGCAGTCAGTCATGTTTAATTCACAGCATATTCCAGTGTAAAAAGATACATTGCACAGTCATGAAATATTGAGAAGGCCCCAAGAGGCAAAGATCGCAAGTTTGCTCTCTCAAAAAGATCCAAAAAATGAGATAACACACCAGCGCACATCCAGGGCAGCGGTGTATCTTTTTTGATCCTCTTATCTCGTGCTGCAACACATTTCGTCGACAGAGCATGACCAGCATGGATGTGAGAGGAACTAAAGCTCACAACATAATGGTCATACAGGCACGTGCGCTCACAAACACACGCACTCCTGAGAGTTTTGACAGGGATAAAGCTACAGTACGTCAGATATAGATACAAACAGCGTCGACTTCCTGCTACCACAGCTGCTCTTTTGATTCATATGAGATGCAAATTAGACGCAATGAAAGTGGCGTGGTTTTTTGCTTGTGCTTGAAGAAAATATCACAGCATCAATCATGTGACAAAGAAATAAAAGCCATGACACTGCAGAAAATTGCAGCTGCAGCGTTAACTAATACAGAGAGAAGATGCCGGCCACACTTTACCTTCAGTCACCACAATATAGATGAGTAGATTAACATCACTTTTCTACTGTATGAGTTTAGTAAAGTGAGGCTGTAACTACACATCAATTCTTAAAGGGGAACAAACATTTTTTTTTTAAATATTGATATTATTCTGGAGTCTTTATAACATGATGTGTTAAAAATACTGCAACTTGCTCATGTATGTGCATATTGCGAGGGCACGCCGGGAAACCACAAAGTGGCAGCGTCATCACGGTGAACAGTAACTGCCTGTCAGTGGAGATATGAATGGAGTATAGAATATTTACAATATAAATAAACATGCTGTCACTTTCTGAATCTATTTTATGTTAACAATAAACACTTATAAGACATGGAAACTGTGTCATATACCTCCTTGACGTTTAATAATGCTTCAGAATAATAACCATCAAATGTGTGTCGGTCACGTCTAAGTGATATCCAATCGTCTTAGTAATGTAAATATCAATGAGTCATTGGAATGGATCGGTGCATCCCTAATGGAAACACAAGATATGACCTATGTCGGACAATGTACTGAGACTACACATTACTGTACCCTCCAAACCCTTAAGATTCCCACAGATAGAATACAGGAATAGCATGTAATTCAGTTATTTATATTAGTCACAAGGGATGTGAAACAGAGCCTGTTTTACTATTATTGTCTATTTTAGCAAACAAATGCATTCTTAATGTTAACTAAATCTTACTTAGAGTCATAGCCAATGATTAAGGGGTCGAATGTGAGGATGGAGAATCACTCAGGTGAAAGAAACTGCATGTTTGTATAATGATATCGTTTCATTTGTCCTCACAGAGGTAAACGTGACGATTAATCTTGATATGGATTTCAAGTCACGTCTCCCAGCCTACTTAAGAATACAACATACCTTTCCATATTAAATTCAAATTTTTACAAGCTTAATATAGATAATCTCCTGATTAAACTCACCCTCTTCAGGAATCGCACGATGGCATGTCTGATATGTTTCAGTTGATGGCATGAAAATAGGTATTTAAACTGTTGCATCACACGAGTGAATAACAATCAGCTGGGGTTAAACTGTTTAAATTCATGAGATGGTTAAAGAAAATGACTTTCTTGTTACAGTTTAGTAATTTCACCACTGCTGCTTTATCCATCCTACCTCATGTAATCCCCCGGGTTGATTATATCTACAGATAGCGCTCTGGCAAGAGCCAATCTCCACATGGTCTGCTCTTTTCACGGAAACAAACTCATCTAAAAGCTTGCTTCCCAGAAATCTCCTCCGCAAACCATGTGTGAAATTGTTTTCAATCTAGATTGTGTAAATTGACAGCTAGTAAGTAGGATTTTGGGAGGGGTTTAGAGCACAGATTATACCTGTCCGAACCTCTAACATGATTGAGATGTTAAGAAGAGGTAGGCAAAGTCAACTGTGGCCACAGAGGACATTAAAATAATGTAAGACAAAAGGGACATCCGATTAACGTTGTCATTTCTCCTGGTTCGGTTTGACCTTTTGTTCGAAAAATCTGACTGCAGATTTGTGAAGGTCAGGAAAGCTTTTCATAAGGCTGCTGTTTCTTCAGTCGGTCCCTCTGAGCCGAATGTTGTGGGAATATGTACTGTCTGAGCATTCCTTAACACAATAGAATATTTATGCAATCACTTTCCACCTGCTTGAATAGAAAGATATTGACCGCACCGTAATCCATCAATAGTGGTAGCAAGGCCCCAATGGGAGTTACCATACGTGTACAAGTGAGCGATGGAGCTGGGGGGTAGCCCACGCACATTTCTAGGTATGCCGGTGATTTGCTGAACTGCTGAGTTAATGAAGTCAACTCTGTCTCCCACATGATTAACGCTGTGAATGAAAAAAAACCAAAATGCAATAAATCTAGCTAGTTACGTTCAGGCAACAGAACTACTTGATTAGGTTTGGTAAAAAAAAAAAAACGTCATGATTTGGCTTAAAACAAAATGAAAATGCAAGAAATGACTTCTCAAGCCTTCTCTCTCCATGTGCTGCTGTGAAATCCCCAAAGATGCTAGTCTACAGCAGTAACCTCTGGCCAGAGATGTTCTGAATGGGAACAAGTGGATATATTATGGTATGGAAAGTCAAACAGTCTCACTGGGGCATTGCCCCTAATCCCCAAATTCCATCACTGAACACACTTCAAACAATTTACATAAGCAAGGTCCAAGTCTTGGACTAAGCTCTCTCAGCTCATGCACTACACTTATCCTCTAAAGTCATCCACTCTGGGTCTAAAGTCATTCGGCATATACAGAGAGACAAAACAGCTCCTGATCCTGGACTCAGAGGGGCTGAGGCTATTCTATCTGACCCGGCCGTGTAGAGTCTGCTGATTGTTCCAGCGGCTTTAAGTCAGCGTGGCATTGGCCCCTGGGAGGTGACACACACAGTCTTCCTCAAAGGCCACAAACAGGTGAGGAGACTTTATTTGGCTCTGGCCAGAGGGTGTCTGTCTGCTGACACGTAAGCAGCTGCGTAAGGACCCATGCACGAACGCCGATACAAACACTCGCCGACTTCTGCATCTGCATGCACACACACACACACACTCTCTCTGTCCTCTCTCTTTCTCTTTTTGTGTGTCTCCCATGTGCACGTACACATGCACACCTGGAATGAGTCAGTGCTGAAGAGGAGCAAGAGGTAGTTGGGAAGGACAAACTTTCCCTCCGGTGTCTGACTGTCATGGCAGCAAATGGGCAGCTCAAAACAATAGACTTGCACCCCTCACATTAAATCTCATCAGAATGTTTCATCCTCAAGCAGAACGGCAAATATGACTTTGTTGTTTTGAACAATGATATGTCTAAAGGGGTGACAACTACATGATGAAAAAAGAAAAATCCTGTATTCTTTTGAAAGCATTATCCATGTAAGACTTATTTTTCTTTACTAAGATAATATAAGCCTTTATTGATCCCCAGAGGGGAAATTCAGGTGCAGCTGCACAAAGAGAGAAATAAGTACAAATAAATAATATAGAAGTAATAATAGAGGTATATGCAACTAGAATGAGATTAGAAGTAAATAGGAACTATATAAGAGTAATTAAAGACACGAGGTAAAGTGACAATGGTTTGGTTAATAACAGTGAGTCAGCAAGTTTAGTATGAAAACAGCATACACCAGAATAATATATAATAAAATAAAATAAAATAAAATAAAATAAAATAAAATAAAATAAAATAAAATAAAATAAATAAATATATATATAAATATATTTATTTTAGGACTGCAAATCAATGTTCATAGTTAATCGTGATTAATCGCAAATTAATTGCATATTAAAACTGCTTTAAAACTGAGCCCGCTACAACCTAAAAATCGCAAGGTGCGTTAATGCATTAAAGAAATTATTTGAGTTAAAACAAATTTGCGTTAATGCGTTATTGCGTTAGAGTCCCTAAAGCTTGAAATGAACTGGTGGTATAAAAAATCAGTGTTTCTTTGTCTTTGCTTTTTTTTTGTTATCCTCTCCCTCTCTTGAGATGTCCTTGAGCTAGCACTTATGCACAGCTCCAGTGAATGTAGCCAGCCTCTGTGGCCAGAAAAAGGGAGACGCTCTCATTTGTGAATGAGTGAAACTGTGTGAATTAAAAATAGCTCAATGCTACAAAGAGCATGTAAATTCACTGCTGTAAGAAAGGAGAAAAACACCCCAAACATTTCAAAACCTGATATATAGCCGTTATATACCGTATTATATACTTTATCAGCTGGGAAACATTACAGTATTGTGTGACAGTGGAGTCTCAGCCCTAGCTACAGCATGTCATCTGAATCGACTGCCTGTTGTCATTATTTACAGTGTTAATAAAGCTTTTCTAAGGGCCTAGTTGACTGCTGCTCCTCAGCTGTGTGTAATCCATCAAAGAATGATGGATTAGAGAAACACACACAGACACACACACACACACACACACACACACACACACACACACACACACACACACAGACACGGATCTACACCAAAGCACAGATGCTATTATGCAGAAAGTGTAAGAGGCCCTTACAGGCAACACTAAGATTAATAATTCAGTCTTTTAATAACATAAGATTGTTTAACATGACAAATGCTTTTCATTGTCATGATATATCATCACACGCACTAGTGCACACACTCACACACACATTTGAACATGTGCACACACACACACTGCTTCCCAGCTTAATCTAACATTAAATGTCAACTTCAACATCCGTGGTGGGAGAGGCTCTTTTCCAAATTGTCATCACAGTGCAACATAACAGAGGGAGGTGTGCCTCTACTGATAATGAGAAAAAGTATACATTTATATACCGATATCATCAACAGAGGAATTTATTCATCTAAACACGTCTGTTGAGCGTGTTCCATTCATCTCATACTCCATCATACCCTCACTTGTGAAGAAGACACTCAAATTACCTCACTTGGAGAAGACATTTGCTCCCAACCGGAGGGGGCAGCAGCACGTTACATACACACAGTCTTTTCAAAATAAACTTCTGTCTTCACAGGAAACAACTTGGTTAGGTTTAGGCAACAAAACTATTTGGGTAGGTTTAGGAAAAGATCAACTTGGTTAGGATTATGCACATAAATTACGTGACAAATCAACGTTGACTTCTGGTTTCACACGGGATATGAACAGCAGTCTCCTGGGGGAAAGTCCAGTGTTTGGTGGACCCATCCACCTCTCCTTCCACCCAGACTTACAAAGGTATTTGTGTTACATCAAAGACAAACGTTATCCGTGACAAAATGTGTTTCCTTCCTTATGTAATTGAGAATGCAGTTTAGCTGTATGGGAACATAATTCTTAGGAGACAGAGCTGACATGGCAGTGGCCCAATATTCTTTCTTTAGGCTGAACCTGACTGGGCCTCAGGCTATAAGACACTTGCCACCAAGTTTCCCCCCCCAGGCCTGACTTTAAGAGGAAGCCCCAGTATCCGTAGTCTAGCAGTTGCTCTTTCCCACCATGATTGAAAACATTTCCTTTCATCTTTCATTTTCAAGACTTTGTCACAAACGTGACCTGTCCAGACTTGCTATTGGTGGTTGGTGATGCAAAAAAATGGGTTGCTGGTCAGTCCATCAGTCAGTCTGTCAGTCCATCCACTCATCTGGCAACTGGTCAGACTGCTTTGAAATGTGGTATGGTCCCCAGAGGAAGCACTCCTCATTATGTTTGCAAACCTCTGAGCTATCATCTATCTAATGCCACTGGCAGGTCAAATCTTAACAAGATATCAATCTGAAAAACTGACATGTTTTCAAAATCTAATGGGCAGTTTGCCATGACTGAACACCTTCATGCTCCCTACCTTTCAATTTTGAACACCTCGTGACTTTTCTTCCAGCACCGACCTTAATTTAATCTGACAACCTGTGCACAAAATTGATTAGTTTTGTATGTGTTTGGGGAAAGTCTTTGGCACGTTGAACATCAAGCACAGCGCTCCAAAATATGACAGAAAATGACTTCAAAATAAAAGAAGACATAATGAGAAAATTACTGCACATTTTTTCTCAGAATATGTGAATTAAACTCCTGTTGTCTTCAGGCCTATCAGAGACTTTCAATGATAGCCATATATTTTTTAAGGTGGGTGGTAAAAGTTAAGCACAAAAGTATGTGATTAATAAACTGCAATAAATTACCGAGAAGTGTTTATCGAAGTTGTAGCCCTACTCACTCACTGCATGACACTCACACACACAGACACACACACACACACACACAAAATCCAAGCTGACTTGTTGGAAATGCTGATCGGACACACTTGCCAGAATCTGATCAATGCCCCCTATAAGTAATGGAAATAGGCTCCTGATAGGAATCTAATGGAGGATCACTTAAGCAATTTATACTTAAACATGCTATTACATGCTGTTCCTGTAAAGGCGGCACTTTACCAGGAGACAGCACTCACTATGGATTCCTGTACGTATTGCCCCATAGCTCAACAGACCTCTCCTTAAGTCGGTCAAAGGGGAAATAGAACAGATAAGCTTCCTATATGCAAATCTGCTGCCATCTATCAGATGGCAGCAGATAGATGTAGATGTTCCCAAAATAAGGTTTACATGAAATGATTTCATACTACTTGTGTTTTGCTAAGGCCCAAATATGCGTAAATAGTAATGATGTGTTTATTTTGGAAAACATGAAGCTGCTTCAGTGACCAACAAGCTACCAGATTTAAGTCTGGAAAATAACTACTGAATCAATCGAGCTCGGCGGGTGGAACTCAACAAATCAGTGAGTCATTTGGAGCGAGTCGCATGATGACGTGGCGCGGCGCCTCGCAAAAACTCATGGACAACTTTTTAATCTAGGCATTTTTAGATTGACGCATTCAACTCTAAATGAAGCGTGACTGTGTAACTGCGTGGCCTATTTCTCACTTTTAAATTTATTCAAAAAAGACTCCACTGACTCAGGAATAAAGCGCACGGCCTATAAAGTTAAGGAGCACTCAATTTCCCGAAATTATTGCAGCATGGAGGCTTATAATATATGAGGTAATAGAGATATTTATACATTACTCCACTATGAAATTGTATGATCTGTAATACCGACACTACAAACACAAATATATACATATCTCCTCTTTCCACAGACTGTGTCTTGTTATCCACAAAGTCTTGGGGAGGATGAAACCTCATTAAAGGGACAAGAGTTGCATGAGACAGCACAGAGAAGCTTTCTTAAAGCCTGCCTTTGAAGTTGAAGTTGAAGTGCAGAGTAACACACACACACACACACGCACACACACTCCCTTTAAGAGCGTTTGCATATGGGAAAAGCATACACTCAAACACACAATGCATGCCACAAAAGAATACACGACAGCCCGCCACACAACAACAACAGCTAAACAACAGCCAAATAAATGCTGCTGCCCGCGTGCCTTATGGGAGCGGAGCCGAGAATAAATGACTTGACTTCAAAACCCCTCACATCTTCCATATCCCTGCTGACTCTTCACCAACCCACCCACCCAACCAAACAACCAGCCATTGGAACAAAAGCATTGTGCTTCTCACAGAGGCTGTTCATTAACAGCTCCGGTAGTGTGTTTGTGGCAAACCTCCACTTCAAAGCCTCATCTGATTCCTCCCAACATCACTGAGAGTGACAAAAGGCTTATTTTCTCTCTAAGGAGAAGGACAGCCGAGCATCATCCACAAGTTAAAAATTTGGGGTAACAAGCCTACTGGCCTTGCAAAAACCTCAAATGCAGACAGACTTTGTAATGAAGTGTTGACCCGAGAAGGGAGCGTCAGTTGGTGAGAATTGCAGGAATTATCTGTGGTCTAACAGATAATGCAGAAAAAGCTGCACTTAAATGGGGGTTTATAAAAAAAAAAGACTACACCAGACTGAGTGGTATTTCAAATTGAGTGAAAACTATTATAAAACTGAACCACTCTTAAAGATGACCTATTATGCTTTTGTGTTTTTTCCTTTTCCTTTAGTGTGTTATATCGTTTTTTGTGCGTGTAAAAGGTCTGCAAAGTTACAAAGCCCAAAGTCCAAGCAAAAGGGAGTGATTCTCCCCCACAGAAACACTGCTCCTGAACTGCCTGAAATGCCTCGCTTGAAGTCCTGCCTTTCCTTCCGTAACGTGGTGATGTCACCAAGTAACACATATGCATAATATCTGCTAAGGCTGTGTATTGGCAAGAATCTGGCTATACGTTACATATCATAATACAGGGGTTACAATTCAATATATTGAATCTGTATTTATTGAAATACTGTAAGCAAGGCGATTTATTGCAATTTTTGAAATAAAATTTCAAGAAAACTGTCATAATATAAAGAACACACTACCATATGCATATAATCTGAGTAAAAAGAGTTATGCAATCAGAACAGTGGGATCTGCATTTGCATTTATCACAGCCCTTGTAACATCCAACACTGAGAGGAAGTAAACACACACTGAGAGGACACATCTCTTTGCAAATGAAATAAAGTATTGAGTTAATTTTTGTATGTAAACTATTAATTAAGTATCGATACAGTGTTTTTGAGAATCGATACAGTATCAGAAAACATAATAACGTGATGTTCAATATTTTCAATATTTTCTCACACCCCTAATATCAATATATACTATAGTGGCTAGTTTGGCACGCCGTCAAACAAAGCTAGTTAGAGCGGAGTCCAAAGAGTTTGGTTCGGTTGACCAATTACAACACAGTGGGCAAGCTGACCAATCAGAGCAGCAGACAGAGGGTGGAAAGAAGTGCTGCAACACAGCCAGTATGAGAAAAATAAAGCGTTTTTGAAAATTATAGCATGTAAACATGTTCTAGTAGAAACCCAAAATACAAAACCTGAAAATCAGCATAATAGATCCTCTTTAAACTCTTGTCTTGCTCCCTATAAATCTGATACCTGATGAGTTTAAAGAGAAGAAGAAAGTAAAGAGTGGTAAGAGGCTGCCCGTCTTGACTTACCAGATTGATTCACTTGTGACACATTGTGAGGACAAACAGCACCCCCTGCTGGTGACTGTTCTGGCCAGGTGCTGAGGGAGCTTTTTACAGCCCATTGGAGACAGCTTGGAGACACAGGTGGCAAAACAAAATATGAATGCGGTGCAGTACTGAAATGGCCAGTCACACTTGAGGAGGGTGACAACTTCATTTGTCATCTGGGGAGAGAAAGAGTAAAGGCCGTCTTCTCCTCGACTTTGATTCTGTCTTCATTGGTCTGAGGTGACCTGCATATGGGGAAAGGAATGGGAAAAAAAGAATAAAAATAAAAAAAACTTTTGTCTTAAAGGTGATGCATGCAACAAGTAAATATACTTAAAAATCAAGGCGATGCTGCAGCTGCTTGAGAAAGAGTGTGGGAACTGAAGAAAGCCTCATAAAACCCTGTCAAAGAGAGCAGGGATTTGGCGGTTGGTTGGTTCAAGGTTACTCCAATGTCAAATAGTAACAAGCCAAATGATAAACATTTACATTTTTTGGTGTGCACAGATTTTTAGTGAAGATTAAATCCTTTGTGTTTCAAATAAGCACTGATTGAAGATTAGTTACGCAGGGGAGGAGGTGCCATAATCCAAACCACAGAGTAAAGAGCACCAAAGTCATTAACAGAAAGCATCTGTTTTTATTAGGTCATGACTTTTCTGTCTCTAAACTCTCCATAATGCCGATATCTGTGTGCGACACAAAGCATTTCCAGATGATAATCTTCTTAAAAACATCCACTGGAGCATCTAATTTTGTAACATTTTTTGTTTCGTAAATAATTAACCACTCATCTTCATCAAGGCAATCATTTTCACCTAATCCTCAAAACAGGGGAAGATAAATTACGCGTGTGTTTGTGTGTGTGTGTGTGTGTGTGTGTGTGTGTGTGTGTGTGTTTGTGTGTTAACCATCCCACAATTTGAGTCTGTAAAAGTGTGTAAATCTTTTTTTTTTTTGTGTATTTTCTATATCAATGACAGACAAGGTTTGGGAATATGATTTTAGCTAATTGGGTGTTTTGAAAAGATGAAGATGAAAGAGGAAAAGGAAGGGATTTCTGATGACGTGGGGATTCAGTGAAGAGAGAGGGGATGTGTATTGTCTCAAAAATAGAGCCTTAAGCTGCGTGCTTGCTGTGCAGGCAAAATAGATTTCCTGTCAGGAATCATTCTTATCCAGATCTATACTGCTTACCGCCATTAGTGTTTACTTATACAATAAATATGAAGGGATTACGTTCTCCTCCGCTGGCAGTTCTCGAAGTTCGAAAAGACACATGCAGGTCTGAATTTTAAAGCGTTGCCTATAGATGGACAATGAGGCACTTTTTTTTTATCATTTGAAATGTATTTATGAGACAAGAAGCTTTGCCTCAAACAAGTAAAAAGTTGGATGGATGGATGGCTTTCAAGGCAAAGTTTGTAATGTGTTGGAAAGATTTGTGTTGTGGTTTATTAATAACTTATATTTGAAATTCAGCCATTTATCTTCCTTACAGAACAGTTACAGGAGGCTACACACTGTATAGCTTAATGCAGTCAGACAAAAAAAGCTCAATGAACATAAATACAAACTTTTTTTCATCATGTTATTAAAATGGTTTTGCTATAAGGCAACTAAAACTTTGGTTACGTTTATATCATTTTTAGAAGGACCATGTTATTGTACACATACAAAGTTGTGTTTTCATTCACTGTTCCTCAACAAAACGCATTGTGTGTATTGTTGAGGCCTAAAAAAATTTTTCCACATAAAACATTTCCAAAGCCAATTTTTTTTCCATTTTTCAAATCCATGTTTTCCAGCTTCTTCACTGCCTGCAGGTACATTACGTTCTGCCTTTTTTTTGTATGTTTATCGCCACCAACTTTCGATCAGTGTGGAATAGCGCGAAACTGACAGCAGGAATATGCATTGCATCTCTTTAATGCTCACGCAAGTGTATTCATGTACGTGTGCATGATACACACAAAAGCTACCTAGTGGTCTACGAGAACCTTAAAGAAGCGATTGTATTAATATTGCAGCCAAATGCAGCCAAGAAGTCTTCAGTCCAAATTCCTCATTTGTGACCATAGGGCCGTCACAATATCTGATTTTCACTACATGATTGTCGTAGCCGTAACAATTCCCAATGACAATATTACGGTATTGCGATGCTTATGAAAATTTTGGGAGAAAAAACAATGTTATCTATGAAATTCATCTTTAACTTTGTTTATTCTGCATTGTGTAGGGAGGTGGAGACTCATGCCTTTACTTGACCCTGAAAGCAGGCACTACAAGGACGTTTTGTCTACTATCTCATAGGTAACCACACATTTTGCAAGAACCCGCTTTGGTGTGGAGTCTCATTACATGACCGGACCTCGTCTACACGATGCATGATGTGTTTGATGGTAAATTTCACAATAGTTCATAAACTACTCCATTTTATGGATGGTGAAGGTACGCAGCTTCATATTTTGTCCTCACTTTACCAAACATCAAAGCCGTTAAAGAAAAGAGAAGACAATCACCTTTTTTCCACCCACATGTTGTCTGCCTTTGTGAGAAAGTGGTCTGTCCTTCTGACAGCTGTATGGATAAGCTGAGAGGTGCCATTTGTCTGAGAGGTTTGATACAAAGGCACTTATCTTCTCAGGGATTTCCCCGTCAACTCATCATAATCCAGCACTGGACTTTTAGATGCTTATGCAACTCATAAACCTATTGAATGATAATCTGTCAGCTCGTCAAGTAAAGGCAAAAATAAATGTAGTAATGTGATGATGATAATTCTGCACAATATTGAATAAATCAAGGGGGAACAGCAGCAAAGATTCTTACATCTGAAGGTGTTTTCTTTAGAGACAAACCTCTAGACACATATAGGGCCCTCTACTGGATGGTTTGGAACCATAATTTACTAAATGAACATCATGCTGTATTGAAGAAGACTTGAAACTAGCGATTGAGACCATAAACTCATGTTTACAATGTTTACTGAGGTAATAAATCAAATGAGAAGTAGGCTCATTTTCTCAAAGACTTCTATACAATCAGACTTCTTTTTGCAACCAGAGGAGTCGCCCCCTGCTGGCTATTAGAAAGATTGCAAGTTTAAGGCACTTCCTCATTGGCTTCAATTTTCAAAACCAGAGGCTGCCGCATGAACGCAACTCAATGAATCAATGTTTTTTTTTTCTTAACACCACTTCTGTATGTCCCTCTCAGGATATAAGCAATTCTAAATTATTTTTAATGCCTTGAGGACAGGAGGAAGACAGAAACAGGGATACTAACGCTCAAAATAGCCCTTTTGGCAACTAATCCAGCTTTAAATAGCTTCAGCCCAAGAGCCCCATATTTTGTCAACCAAAGGAGTGATGAAAACTGCCTTTGTAGCCATAACAAAGGTAACAAATCAAGTGAGAAGTAAGGTCATTTTCTCATTGACTTCTATAAAATCAGACTTCTTTTTGCAACCAGAGGAGTCGCCCCCTGCTGGCCATTAGAAAGAATTAAAGTTTAAGGCACTTCCTCTTTGGCTTCACTTCTCAGACCCACTGCTACTACCAAATGTGTGAATAACAATTTTTCGGAAATATCCCTTCTCTATGATTATTCAACCTGACCGCTGAAAAGCATAAATGAACAACTGACTTGAATTCAGCAACTGTCAAGAAAGCTGACTGAGAGCAGGACACTAAACCCTCAAACTGCTCCAGATGAGCAGGTCACCACCTTGCATGGCAGCTTCCTGCCATCGCTCTATCAATGTTTACGTGACAAAAAACAGAAAGAAAGAACGAACAAACGTGAGCCATGGCAGTCAGCTTTTGAAGCTCTGGAAAGATTATGCTCATATCTCTTCAGATGTTTTCACCTGGATGATGTGTGTCAGTCACCTGAAATATGCACACGAGAAAGAGATTCAGAGATGTTTGTTATTCCATTGCAGGTTTCAAAAGTTAATTCTGAAATGAAGCTTAACGCAGTCGGCTAAAAAAAGGAAGAGCTCTTTTTTTTCCTCCTTCTGAGTGTTAAGAATTGCTCAGGGGAAGAGTTTGTTTATAGTTGAGAAATGACTGAGAATACAAACACTTAATGAGCAAGAAAATGGATTCTTCTCAGGGAGAAAGTCTCAAGTTAAGGGGATGTTGGTATTTACTGTGTGGATGCTCCTGCGCCTGTAAATCTAAGCATATGAGATTACATGCTTTCTGTTTATTGTCAGTGTATGATTCCCATATATATTTGTGTATGTATGAAAAGACAGATTTATTGAATGTTTTCCATCAGTGAATGCTGCTGACTTGTTATGGATGCTATTAATGTTGTTGCCAATCTTTACTTTACAAAATGCTAATCCAACCAGAGGTGCACACGCAATAACCTTAATATTAAACAGCAGTAAATACATGTAAACCCCATCTACAGTATACATATTCCTCTAAACCTCTGATCTCCTCTGTATGTTGTATGAATAATGAATGTTGTTAGGATTTGTGCTTAGCCTCAACAGAGCTCGTAGAGTTAAGACAGTGGAATGGGTCAATATTTTTAATACAATTATAATTTTCTTTATTTTCAGCCTATTATTTTTAGTTTGCAGTGTAAGTGTGAGTGGGAAGTTTTATCATTATTTTTGGATATGCCAGTTAAAAAACTCTGCAGAAATTGGAAGTGTTTTCTATTTCTTCCTCATATTGAAAATGTGAGGCACACACAACTCTAAATATGACTCTGTATTAACAGCTAAAGGAGGTGCAAAATGAGCAACGTGTAGACTGCTTCATATTATGATACAGTAGCTCAATTTTCAGTTTGCAGAGATAAGAGTAAATATGCAGACATTTTCGTTCTAGACAATCATTACACAACAAAAGATACATCAAAGAGTTGTGATTGTGGTTGTTTTCCTTCACTTTTAAATTATAGTTTTGCTTCTTGCATCTCTCTGTGTGTAATCTATTCGCAGCACAGTGTGCCATTTGCACAAGTGAAAGAAAATTATAAACTTTTGTAAATGCAGTCCATTAAAATGCAAAGACAAAACATATTTTAAGTTAGGACCCTTAACTCCCTTTCTAAAAAATGGAAAAGCCATTGGCCCATTTTTGGGTCAGAAGTTGGCCAGTGTGGTTGAAAAATAGCCATTATGTGCCATTAATCTCAGGCTGATAATTGTAAAGATGATGATTCATCTTACGTCCTTTTGACCTTTTTTCGATATTGTATTTTAATTGAGGGTTTTTTAAACATACACAAAAAGGGCTGACATCTTTGTACCTCTGACAGCTCATGAAGAAATGAGCTGAAATACAGCAAAGACAAAAGAACTAGGGATGAATACTGGCTTAGATTTCAGACGTTGAATGAAAGATGTTTTGTACATCAAGGACTTGCATATGCATTTGGTTCATTCTAGTGATGAACACCCTGCAAACTGACACCAGTGATCTAAAATTCATTGTATTCTTGCAATCTTTGGGGTGTAGTATGGGGTGGAAAGATGCTTCAAGCTTTTCTTTTCCAGTGTTTGAAAAAGCTTTGTAGCCTGCTCATCATGGTTAGGTATGTTCATGAAAAATACCATTTGGTAGCTGCCTCTTTCTACAGAGCCTTGAAATTATTACATCATTACCAGCACGCTGATAATCGTGATGGCATTTGATCCCGGCATGACATTCATCCTCTTTACCAGAAAGTTGGCTATCTTATCTTCCTCATACAATCTTCTTCTTCGTCACATTGTTGTGTAGAAAAGTGCTTCTAATGCTGTCAGGGGGTCCGCAAAATAATTTGCTATAAATTATAAAATTGTGCTGTATCATTAAAAAGTGCATATGTACATATGGGGGACCATTTATAGCAATACAACAAGCATATTGTGTCCATTACTCCCACCCATGTCCGCTTTGGGCCAATAGAAACGCTGATATAATTGACACCAACCCAATATCACGCCAAAGCAAACTTGAAACTAGCGATTGACACCGTAAACTCATCAAAGCGTGTAATAGACCCACCTGTCCACCAGAGGACGGCGTGTCAGCGTCACGTTTTGCCTCAGAGAGACATGAATATTACACACCCGTATTAACGTTCAGTACCAGCGGGGAGCAACAAAACCACTGCCTTAGGTAAAAAAAAACACTTAGTTGGGTTAAGGGAAAATGTCATGGTTGGGCTTAAAATAAGTATGTGAATTAAGTAAAACACGCACAGAAACAACGTAACGTCAGTAAAGAAAACACGTGATAACCGTCACTAACTTCCAAAACAAGACAACGGGTTCAAACACCAGCCTCCCGCTTGAAATGTTTCTTTCTCCCCTGTGAGGATCCCAAAATGTTTGAGAACCCCTGGTGTAGAAAAAGATTCTGTAAAAGTAGAGTGACACCGATCTGGCTCCCGTGACAGCGTTCTCAACTGTTCTCATGTAGCAAAGACCCTTACGTGGCTCCCCAATCAGACGATAATGAATGGAGCAATTAGCGGCGATTATTAAGTGCTTTGTGAGGCTTCCCTTTGCCAATTTATCATGCGAGCATGTTCGATTTATCAGGCCCCCTCGAGACATATGATGATGATGGGCAGCCACATACAGTACATACACTGTCTGTGTGTGCTCCCCCGCTGCACAGAGTGAAAGATGATCACAAGGGTTGCTAAGTCCTTGTCTGTCTATTACGTGGCCAGGATTGAGGACATGCTTGCCTCCCAGCAAAATAAGATAAGACAAGGTGTACACACACACAATCACAGCACGGGTTAACAGCAAACATGAGAAAACTACAATCCTGTGGAATCCTATTTGGTGTGCCAAATGAGCCTTGATGATGAGGAAGTATACTGTCACAGCATCCAATGAAAGGTACTATTGATTCAGTCATACCTTACTTGCCCGCCGCGTGCACGGTTCATTACGCTACTCAAACACTCTATGAAGGCCTCATTAGATCCCTCTAGCCGTTGTATAATTCATGTTGACTGTTTGCTTCCGCGGACCCACCGATTGTCAAGGTCGTTTTCATCCGAGCTGTGACCCAGAAGGGCTGGCTGTCCCGCAGGATAGACGGATATTTGTTTTGGAGTGCATGTTGTGTTTGATCGGGGTGGGAGGTGGAGAACAGATAACAGGCCCGACTGTTTGCACCCATTAAATGACTGATTACTGTCCTGCGTCTGGCCTCTTAAGGTAGCACCGCATCTCCTCCTGCAAAATCACTTTTATTGTGTCATAATCTCATTTTATATCAGTCTCGATGACCAGATGAGAAGCGAAGGGGTCGCGGGACAGTTTGATGTAAGCGCCATGAATCAAGATTTTAAAGGCGAGCGGTTGTGGTAATGACCCAGACTTGGTAATCCATCAAGCGTTTTTGTGTCTGGCAGAGGCACATCAAACTAATCACTCTTGAAACTGTCCCTCATCGTAGCATTGGCAATCTCCTGCACAACACATCGATCGCATTTAATGCCTCGCCAAGAACTTTCAAACTGACACTTTCTTATTCAAAATGTCAAAGCATTGCCTGCATTAGCAGAACGCCGTTCGTAAAGGAAATCAATTCTGGGTGTTACAAAGTTCTGATCTCTTCCGCTTGACAATGAGTTTGGCGCCGAGCCAAGATATGGAGGACCGCATGCTCCGATTTGAAGACGTTCTTGGGTAAAGAACTAGATAAAGTAAAGTGAAGCAATTTATGAGTTTATGAGAACATGGTACGATTTTCTTTATTAGTTCAGTAGTTTTTTAGGGATGGGGAAAGAAATCAATTCACCTGTGTATCGCAATTTTCTTTTTTACGATTTTGATATACATTTTTGAATGCCAGAATCAATATATTTGATTCATTTGAGTCTATGAAGAAGTTACTGCTTTTATTGTTACGGTCTGAGTAACATGACATCATATCTGTTTGAAGAAAAACAAAGCAGAAGAGAGAAAGCAGAACGCGGCGGAGGGTCCGAGTTCCGCGGTGATACGGATACGACCTGCACATTTTAAATCTAAAGTGGCAAACACTACACACACAGTAAAGTATGGAAACACTTTGGGTTTCACACATTGCCAGGAAAAGCAGAGCTAGACATCATGCCTAAAGCTGCATGCTAACTCTGTCATGGACAGGAAACGTTATCGCATCGCGATAAAGTGCGGTCAAGCCAGCCGTCACTCTCATCTCCGTGGTCAAATAGGTCGACGCTACAACTGTAGAGCACCCATATACTGACATTTATGTTAAATGCATTCAAACGGCCTCGATGGAGCTGACCATGGATGTACAGTATAAAGAGAATGGAGCTGACGGGAGAGCTAGCGATGGACTTGGCGAACGTAGCGGAAGTATACACGTGGCTAGGTCCAGTTTTCAAAATAAGGTGTCTTTATTCTTTGGTTCTTGGGTTGCTGGAAAAAATTTAATAAATAATTCCTGACAATGACTGATATATTTGACTTCAGGACATCTCTGACTACATACATGCTGAAAATCAAAATGTTTGACTGTATCAATTTAGAGCTTTTCCAAAATAAAGGATTTAACTTTTCCCCATGATCTAGTTTAAAAAAAGTTAACAAAAATAAATAGTAATATTGAATCACAATACTTCGGCACCCAAGTATCGTGATAGTATTGAATAGGGAGATAGGTGTATCGTCCCAGCCCTAGTAGTTTTCAGTGTGCCAGGGCAAATGATCTACAAAGGAGTGAATTCAGGTTGTGATCTAATGCATTTTGCTGAAGCTCTTATTTAGTGAAACTGCAGATTGACTTCGCAGGTAGAAGTAAGAGTCACTCTCCTGCTCAAGGGCAGGTCGACACAACCAAATTTGAGCTTTTGTCGAGCGGCTTGCACAAATAGAAATGCTGCTAATTAAACCATAGCTCGCACTTTCAAACGCATCCTCAATAGCCAGAAGCTGAATGCCAGGACGCCTGAATTACCATCCCGAACTGAAATACTGAATGATTTAACGACACCATAATGCTGCATCACAGATTAAATGTGTAATCACCATCATGTTTGAGTGAGGTTGTGATATAAACTAACCTGTTTTGATGTACCTTTAGGAATAGTTCTTATTTAACTGCATATTAGGGCTTGAATGAGTTGGGTTATTAATAAATTGTTGGCAGCACTTGGAGAAAGACACAGAGGGAGGAAAGTGTAATAAGAGCAACTGACAGGCAGAAGAGAGAGACAGATATAAGGCTAGAAGGTTTGTGTGCCGCTTGAGGTAATCAATTTTTTACAATATCAAAGCCTCAGACAGGCATGAAACTGATATCAAACTGTTTCAAAATGTCCACCGTGAGGGTAGCAAAAGGATATAACTGTGAAAAAAAAAAAAAAATCACTCTCAGCTTGCACTCCAAGACATGCTGGTGCAGTCCATACTAAACACGCTTAACCTCGATCATTTCCCTTGACTTCTTCTAACACCCAGTGGTGCAAAGTTGAAGTGAAGTTTGGCGAAAGCCCTCTTTCCCCTGCTTCTTTTTTCCTTCTCTCGGCACTGCGGCGGTGCTCGGCCAATTCTCTCTGCAATGAATATTTGATCAAAACGGTGCGAGGGTCTATTTAAATACGATACTGTTACAAAGTGCTCTTAAAGAAAGGAATGGCAAAAGGTGTTGGATCAATGTCTGTACATGCAAATGTACACATGAGACACATTAAACCAATTGTTTCACAAGTTTTTTTGATGAGTTTCAAAAGTTATACTGCAGCAATAGATTGTCCGACATGATTAAACTTCTTATGAAGGTGTGAGAACTTTTCTTTGTACTTGATTTAAGTCCAAATCTCATTTACATTTTCTCCTCGATCCACTTCAAAGGACGCTTTTACTTTGATGAGTCTTAAGGAGTTAAAGTTTTTAAAGTTTACTGTGATCACTGGATTCTGACTTTTGCTTTGGTGGGTATGGAAATGTATTAATAATGTATCTGGAAGCAGCATCTTTATGCTGTGAGGAATTTGCATATATATTGGCTTATCATTAGATTATCCCAGCAGCCATCACGGCATTCATAATCAATGAGTAAAGCATCACAAAGTTTGCTGTGAATCACATGACACCAGTTAAGAGATATTAGCGAACGTTAGAGGATATTGAATTCTAATTCTCTAATCTCACCTCATGATGTCAAGGCACTGTGTTGCACTCTGATTATTTTAAACTTTAATATTCAAGCTATGCTCAACTTTTAGAAAAAGGATTGGTTCATGTTTATTCAAGTCTATCATATGGTAGCCTATATTGAGTTAATGGTCACTGTAATCATGCTTTCCATTGTCCTCGCTTCAACTTAATTTGAGCAGCCTGTATTTGCCAAACCAAGTGGGTATTTTTCCAAAGTTACACATTCCTTTGAGAAAAAACACAGATGCGAACCATGTCTGTCGAGAGGGTCTGAAGAGAACCAGCCAAATTCAAAACTGAGGTATATCAAACACACATAAACAAACACACTCAGTCTCAGCATGTTGTTAGATAGCCAGAGCTAACATCAATACTGTGAGCTGCATTAGCCATCTGTGTCGGATAAACACAGACTGCAAAAACAACATCAAATTTGTGCAACTAAAGCAGGCTGAAAGTTCATTTTGTTTTTGAGCATCAGTTAGCGTGATTGTCTACAAACAAGCAACTATACCAGAACATATCGCAAGGAAATAGTCTGGGGAACCAAAAGGGGAATTTTGCCCTTAAAAGAATAACTATGGAAGAAACACATTTAATTTGGGTTTACTCTGACTGCTGAAAGCCTCATATTAGCTTCGTCTAAACTCAAAGGAGGAGTCGGCTATAGGAGTAGGCTACTGTACATGTGAGCATGCGAGTTTGGTGATACAACAGAAGTCCAAACCTATCCTTTAACTTTTCCACAATGATTATATAGTAAGAAATCAAGCTATCATAGCCCAGTCGCCAGGAATTTTTTTTTGGTATTGTACATTTCTGCAAACCACGGATATGTTTAATGTCAACGTTTTTGCATCCGGCCAGACCAAGTGTCGATGTACAATGAGCGACTCACAGACTAAGTGACGTAGTATATGGAGCAACTGTTATTGAAAGTTACGTGGTATAATAACGAGTAAAAAAGCAAGAAAGTCCACTACGGGCCGGTGGTGTATGGACATTGAATTTACGCTTGTCACGTAACGTTACATAGGAAAGTCTGTTAAGGGCGGTTGTTGTTTATTTACGGTACTTTACGGTTGTTTTGTTGCCTGAGCCTAACCAATCTGTTTCTCAATTTTAACCACGTGACATTGTGCGTTTCTTCAAGCTTGATACAAGACCGATATGAAGTGTATCATATGAACCATATATTTGGTTCAGAAATGTTGACATTCAACGTAACCCGAGGTTTGTAGAAACGTATAATGCCTACGTTTTTATGGCGACTGGCTTGGCTATCAAGCTCAGTAATATCACCAGTTCATCAAAATAACTCTAAACAACCCTAAAGTACTTAATGGCTGAGTGACCAGTCTTATTCTACTCCTGGCATATAATCTGTTTTGGTGTTGATGCCTATAGAGTAAAAGGGGAAATGGCAAAACCCTGCAGAGAGAGTGAAAGAGAAAGGCATCATAATCCTTAGAGATTATGGCTCAGTGTTAATTTGGTCGATGTTAAAGTTCAGCCCAAATTGAACTCTGAATTAACGCCTTTCACCACGAAGTGGGTCATTCAACTAAAACCCTGGGGACAGTTTTTCAAACACAGCTCAGCAGCAACATCAGCATTGCTTCATTAGGTAAGAGAGAGCACATACCATTTAAGTGCTAATTGCACATTTGAGGCTTGAGCCGACCTCTCTCTGTGAATAATTCATTTGTCTGTTAATCTTAACTTTCTGCCTACCTGTTGCTCCCTTGTAGCCAAAAAGTTCAAGGAACCAGAGCATTGCACTGCTGTCCTGCAAATAGGAAGCGATAAGCATCTACACTTAGATTGGCTGTATGCAGCATTGTTTTTATTGTGTTCATTATGTCTGGTCATCTTTTCCTCTTGTACGGCAGAATAGGTTCACAGGTTTTTATTGCGAGGACTGGAAAGTTTTGTGAAGCGTAAAGTCAAAGTGGCTGTGTTTTAGCTTTATTCTGTAAAGTCAGCTTTGATCTGCATATGTTCTGCACTTAAATGACACTTCTAAGACCCCACAGACACATAATGCAACCGAATGCAAGACCCCATTTCGACTCTTTCAAGACCTTTCTCTTTTTTTCCCCCTCTCTCTCTCACTACCCGAGGTTCATTGTAACAGCAGTGTGACAAACTGTCAGCAAACATCAAATCCACTGTGTGCTGTTGTGCAGTGTCAACAACACAGAAAGCTCCACTCGCCCGCAATCCGTCAACCGTGACGGAGGGACATCAAATAGCACAGCGGATGCCACGTTCATCACAAAAACCTGCACACGGAGACGACTGCTTCAGCCCACCTCCCTTCCTCCCACTGTTGTGCTCTCACCTTTATTCAGCCTGAGCAGTTGTTTTCCCTCTCTGCTATGTCTGTCACTGCAATCGTAATCACATGTGTATACACACATACGTAAGCACGAATATGCACATGCAAGAACGCTGACAACGACACTCTGTTTCGACATGTCCCTGCCAGTTACAGTATTGCGGCGCCGGCACAGAATACTCATATCATCCCATGTGTGCAGTGTCTGTTCCTACACATGACAGCAGCCATTGTGTGCCATTGTATGAGTACTCTCTCAAATGTCAAAAGGACTGTGGTTCTGTAACAGTGAGTTAAGAACCCATGGGTGGGATAAAAGGACATTTCATCTCAAGAGCTTTAGAGACACCATAATGGGTCTCAATGTTGAATGGGCCAATGGAATCTCAGGCTATTCGCATGAAAAGGTGTATGAATGCAAAAACAATTTGGGGTGTTATATGTACAGCATTTATTTTAAAGCCTCAGTAATTCAAGTGTTCTGATATCTAGACTTCTGCACCTCCTCATGGCTCTGTTTTCAGGCCCGTGACAGGAGACTTTGGCCAATCACAGGTCATTTCAGAGAGAGCGTTCCTATTGAACCTTCCCATTGGCTGTGCTCCGGCTGGTGGGCGGTGCTTGGTATTTCCTCAGCTTGATCTCAACATAGCTGCAAACTTTCTCATTTTACAGCTAAACAGTACACTACAAGATGTTTCTGAAAACATTTGAGGCGAGAAATTGGCATTACAGTAACAGAATATTGATTCGAATTTGATTAATGCTGCCTAGTTTGACCGTTTGATTGGAGTTTGTGAGTGATTGACAGCTGCTCATAGACGGCAGGCTCCACCTCTGCTCTGATTGGTTGTTTTCCTCCGGTCTGTGAAATCTTGCAGATGCCATTAGGAGCACCAGAGAACATCGGAGGACACAGAGGCACAGGATTTTTTACCTTTCTCATCCACTACTGTCAGGATAAAGTGACCGTTTTATAAAAATAACTTTTTTTAAATCATATTTGCTCCGTTTCTATAGCTTTAAGCCAAACCACAATCTTTTCCTAAACCTAACGAAATAGTTTTATTGCCTAAACCTAAGGAAGTTGTTTCCTGTGAAGACAGAATTTTATTTTGAAAAGACTGTATGCATGTAACGAGTGGTAACACAGGAATTACAACCAGGAGACCAGTGTTCGTGACGTTTGTGACATGTTTTCTTTACTGATGTTACGTTGTTTCCGTACATATTTTACGTCCTTATTTTAAGCCGAAGCATGACATTTGCCCTAAACCTAAAACTAAGTGGTTTTGTTGCCTCAACCTAACTTTGGACGGTACCGTAGTTTTGTTGCGTGGCGTACAAATGACACACGAAAAGGCTAAAATGTGTCCTCATGACACATGGGATAGCTGTGTAAAGTCGTGCTATTTATACGCCTTCCTGTGAGACTAGGTTGGGAATCTGAGCTTGCTTATACAGTTGACACTTTCTATTTCACTATAAAGAATTGTTTCAAGTAGGCCTATTTGTACTGGTGTAATAAGTGTGCTTGAAAACAACAAATTATTTTGAAAATTAGAATTAGTACAAATGTTAAAGGGTCTAGGCATTAGCGTCCCCGGTGTTTTAAAGAGGCTTTATTAAAGTACTCAGAAATGAACTGCAAGGACAAAGGTCAGCTCGAGGCTCAGTAACATATCAAGGTTTATAACTCTCTCAGGAGTACATAACTGTTTAATGAGCAGCCAAGGACACGGAGGGTTAATGTTGCCAATAGACTGTTAATTAAATCAGTAAAAGCTCAACTGGCCTCATTCAACATGATGGAGGTGGTGTGCTCCATCTGTGACTTTTGTATTGGAAAAATAATTAGAGTTGTGGTATTTATTATCCAACCATAATTTCATCCAGTGCAGTAATGAATAATTTATAAATTTTCCTTCATATTGCTCAATTTTTTCGAGTGATGTGGAGCTTTCAAAACCTTATATTTACTTGACAGATTTGTTACAAAAACAAAAACAGTCCCATTCTTCAATATGTTGCCACCGTCTCCGGGGTGAAGCGTATCCGTCCTGCTACAGCTGACCTGCTCTGACATGGGGGAGGTGTCTATCGAGGCAAAAGGGGCTTGTTATTTTCCCAGCAGGCACCTCATTAGAGTCCCTATGACCTTTTACAATTGAACAGACCATTGGTGGCGTAACGTTTTGAATACAGATATCCATTCCACTGACATATTTTCTTTTTTCAACGAAAGAAAGGACATTCTGCCCTGTTCTGAGAAAGTGCTGCCACAGCTGAACATTGGATAAGGTTTACATGAATCAATTATGCTTTAATAAATCGCAATATGTCACAATCCTCAGGATGGCAAAAGATCGTATTGTGACTTAAGTATCTTGATAATATCATATTGTGGGGCCTCTGGTGATTATTATCGCTACATAATACTCTCTTTTTATGTGCTGTTTGCTAGCTGACTAATAACAGAATTGTACCAGTAGTTTGGATAAAAAGGAAAACTCAAAATGTAATTCAAATGGAATTGAAGTTATAGGACTACCATCTGTTTTATTTCTTGTAGAGCCTTGTTTAAAGCCACTATAAATTACAAAGTCAGGTTAATAAAAGCAAAGCTGATCCTTCACGCTCAGTAATACAAGAGATAAATTGCTACTATTCCTCTCAAAACCACAATTTAATAGCTTGTGATGAAAAGCTCGATTCGTTTGTGGCGTGCACGCTTCTTCTATGATGAACCAAGAATGGCTGAAATCCATTCCAATTATCTCCACTGCTGCTATTGTGTCCTGTCCCTGTCCTTGGTAGGCCTGCTACTTTGCATCTTGCATATCATTAGCACAAGAAGCACTTAGCAGTCTCTGCAGCAGAGGTTTGTAACCTATACTGCAGACGACCTTCACCTAAAAAAAGTGCATAATTTGCACATCCTCGTCCCATTTTTTTTTTTATTCTTCTCTGTACACCCTCATTTCGCTTTTTTTTTAATCTCTTTTGTTACAGTATACAGTACCATTCTGATGTATTTTTTGTGTGTAGACCAAGCATGTGATAACAGGCCAAATATGGACCCATTAATACATTAATGACTGTAAAAAATGACTTGATCATGTCTTTGACTTTCTGCTCTGATGTGGTATAGATTTATTATCTTGCTCAAGGCGGGTGCTTCAGCAGATTTATCTCGTTGAAGGATGGTTCCTCTGTCCTTGAGCCTACCCGCATCATGCTTACTGAACTTTCACTTCCCCAACAACTACACTGCTGTTTATCTGCCATGACCTCACACTGTATCTCTTAGTTCACCTCTGTAACGCTGCACGCCGTTGCTAAAAAGAGGTAATGGACTAACCCAGCTGAGTGATACAGAGGGCCACAACAGCAATAAAAAGGCTGTTTAATTTGCCCCCAGTTTAAGATCTCTCTGATATGGTGGGATGCACACATAATTGCAGGGATCAGGGACAGTCGTCTAGATTGGAAAAAGATGCCCTTGGCTGAATTGGTTGACAATAGTCTCTCCATATCTCTCCTCTTATTTCCAGATTTTCTCCCTCTAGCATCAGCAATAATTGACTCTCAACCATAAATTTAAACGCTTTTGTAACTTTTTTAATCACAGACAGAAACTCACCGTTTTGATTTTGAGGAGATTTCAGTTATATGGACATAAGTAGTATTCTATCGAAGAGGATTTACTTTTTCTTTGGCCTCGATCCTAAATATGATGTAACGGGCGAGACTCTGAGGTCTATATCTATGGCACGGAGTCAACATATACTGTATGTACTGAATGTTGACTCCGTGCCATCTATAAATAGTGGAACATTGGCTGACCATGGCCCCCATCACCCTTAATGTGTCTTTTCGCTCTTTATACGACGTCACAGCACTTTCTCTGAGCATTTACTGTTGCCGCAGATGGGTTTTGGAAAGCCCGGTCTCAAACTGGTTTAAAGGGTGCCATATGCAGCGGTATCAAATACCGACGACTGTGACAAAGCCTTGATACTAGACGCCCTGGGAATGAGAACGGGCTGGATTTAATGTGATCACATAGCATTACATCTGCCCAGTCTGCAATTAAGAACAGGAGGATGGACATCAAACTAACTACATCCAGCTGGAGGTCAGAGGTGAACCTCACCACGGCGTGTGGTACTGGCACTCCAAGTGTAAGTAATAACTGTCTTGGCGTCTATGATTAAATATGTTTGAGTTGGTCACCATGACCTCACCCATTGGTTTGTGGACTACTGTTTTGAAGCCAACTTGTTTTTTTGCAACCAGAATTGACACGAGAGGGTGGAGCTAAGTACAACCGAACGTTGAATTTAGGTGACCAAAAATATTACAATTAAAGGCAGGGTTGACGATGTTATACAGTCTACACTATTTGTTATATTGGTCGGAATGGTCTTTACACCCCGACAGTGATCCATTACTTACGAGCTCTGAAAAAGGACTGGAAAAGAGCCGTCATCTATAGCTGCTGTAATCCTGTAAAAGCGTTTACCAATCACTGCCTCGGGATCACTCCTCAAAGCGCGTCGCCGCCGCAAGTTTATTGGAGAATGGAAGAGAAAACTCAGCCAAAAGTGACAGTAGTTACTTGTCATGAGGTAGCTACGATACGATAGATACGATGAAAACACGGACCGGACAACACTGTGGTAGCGGTCCGTCAATCACAAGGTAGCCACGCCCTAAAGCATCCCCTGCTTTATGGTCTATTTGACTCTAAATGGGACCATAATTTACTAAATGAACATCATGCTGTATTGAAGAAGACTTTAAACCATAAACTCATGTTTACAATGTTAACTGAGGTAATAAATCAAGTGAGAAGTAGGCTCATTTTCTCATAGACTTCTATACAATCAGACTTATTTTTGCAACCAGAGGAGTCGCCCCCTGCTGGCTATTGGAAAGAATGCAAGTTTAAGACACTTCCGCATTGGCTTCACTTCTCAGACCTGGAGGTTGCCCACTGGCTACAACACAGGTACCAGCACACTAGTGCTCCTAAAGGGTTTCTAATGACTGTGTCAAAGCACCACTTTTTTCCAGCAGAGACAAGGGGAGTCTGACAGTTAGTTGCTCATGGCTGTCAGCTCTGAATACCAGGTCTACGTTGCTGCTGTCCAGGCTACACTGTCAGTTCCCTGACCCCTCGCATCCCACAATACGTAGCCATGCCTACTGCAGTTGTTGCATTTCTTGAATATGCTGGGAGGAAGGGCTCTAGCAGAATTTTTTAATGTGTAGTTACTCTTTAGATAATAACATCAGCGCTTGTTACAGATAGTCCTAAAGCTCTACATTAGAGTTTCCAGTTGGTAGAGCAGTCAAAAGATTAGACGAAGCTCACCTCCCATTTTGGGCAAATCTCTCTCTGGAAAGCAAAACTATGTTGTAATATTCCACTAGTTTGTTAGCTTGTGTTGATGCCATGCCCAACACATCCATATGCAAATATTCTGATTACAGTTAACATGAAATCCGCCTCTGTTCTCAACGGAAACTTTTTTTTATACCACCACAGGACGGAAATAGATCAATATGGTTTATTTTCAATTTCATGCTTTTCTGGTTCCATCAAAATGTGTCAGTGGGTGATAAATCCTGTCCCTCTCTATTGCAGTGTCATTGGGATTTGCTGACTGAATCCACGCTCTCATCCTCACATCATAAACATATTCAGGATCCTTATTTATCCCATATGTGTGCTAACTGGGGTCACGACTTCTGAGTATAAATGTGACAGACAGGGAAAGTCTTGCAGGTTTATTTTTATTCGGGGAGACGTGACGACGACACGAGTGATGTGATATAAAATTCACTGTGTCACTGCAAGTACCTGCTTTACTATTTATCATAAGCATATTCATTGCAGTAGTCTTAACAGTATAACATGTATGCCTATGGTACGGTTAACACCCTCATGGAATTACTTGATAGGCTTGCAAGATTATTTTTGAATACATGCTGGTGTAAGAGACTAATTTAAATGCAAACAAGCTGATTCACTGCTTTCTCTTCCCTCAAATATGCATGTTTTAGGCAAAGAAGCACAACTAAGTTATTCACACCCTTGGGACACGAGCAGACTTCAAAAGAAAAAAGCACGGTTTACTTGGCCAGAACCAAATGGAAACAGAAAAGACAACAAGTTTGTGTTGAATTGCAATGAAACAATGTGTTTTCCTCAACATGTTTTCACACAGAGACGTTTGATTCTGCATAAAAAAAAACTTTTAGAGCACTTTCAATGACCCTTTGAATGATTTCTCCCCAGACCCAAAGCAATATTGCTGGGACAATATGGCAACCCAGCAGATGATAGTTAATTAAAAGTGAGTTTGCGTCTCTCTGTGGCCTGGTTTCTCACTGCAGAGGAGTCCTCAGCTGACTGAAGTGACCCTGCCTTTCTGATGGAATGGATGAAAATGGGCCTTGACCCAGGGCCAACGTTATGATGATTAGCCTGACAAGTTAAATTCCTCCCTAGAGGTCTCTAATACAACCTCAATTAAACCGTCCCAGTCCCTGGACAACCAGAGGCAAGCCAGACTCCATGGTCTCCAGTTTATTACAGCTCATCATCATGTGTGCGCGATCACGCCCATTTTCATCTCTGGACATTTTAATTTCACACGCTTTCAGTTTTCGCTGTTAAAAATCCACATCTTTGATTCATGAGAGATCGAACGCATCGGTGGAGAATCTTCATTAGAAATGCATCTTACCGCTACTTTTCATTTTGAATTGTGGTCCGTTCCGCTGAGCGGTTAAAGACGACCATGAAATAGAAATAACAGTATTATATTCGGGGGGGAAAAGTGGATTTGTAATTCCAGCCATTGGTATAGCCGATCCTTTATAAAATCCCCCTCATATGAGGATCAAACCAAATATTTTCTGTGAGGAAATTAAAGCTCATCTCTCTCCATCCTCTCCTCTGCTGAATTAAATGTATGACTTTATTGTTTTATTCACTATTGTGGCTCATTTTACATCGTGCCACGGAGTGTTAATAAACCCAGTTTGAGGTAAGCACTGATGCCGTTTGCAGAGCTGTATTTTCCTCCTTTAGTATTAACACCTGCAACCCACTCACTCCTCAGACACCTTTTTTAAGACTAAAGGAAAGCAGAGAGGAAGAGAGAAGAGAGAGAGAGAGCAAGCATTATACAAAAAAGAAAAAACACCAAATTAGCACCAGCACAAAAATAACTGCAGGACTAACAACTAAGGGAGAGGAAGTGAATCCTAAAACCAGCAATAGAGCATTATTTAAATCTCTTCTCTCAAGTCAGGGGGCTTGGTAAGACCCCAAAGTGGTAACCTGGTGAAAGGACAGGCATCTACAACAACTAAAAGAGACACCACAACATATTTTTTCAGACTGTTTATTTTAAGGGGAATGCTTCTCGAAAGTTATACCGTCACACAGAGGGGCGCCAAATCAAAGTAAAAACCGAAATAGTGTCTAAGCAAGGCGCTAGTTTACCTCAAAGCCACAAGAACAGATTTTAAGTGGCAGTAGGCAGTATATTTTTGGCATCATTGGGCAAAAATTCCATAATAACCTTTCAGCATATTGTAATTCAAGTGTCCTGAGAGATAACTAGACTTCTGCACCTCCTCATGGCTCTGTTTTCAGGCTTTAGAAAATCTATAGCCGGGGACGGGAGACTTTGAGCCGACTTCAGCTTTAATGCTCATATGCATATTCTTCAAAAACTCTACTGGAGGGATGAACAACATTCTTCCAAAAGATAAAACTTATTTTAGCCACCTAAAACAAAGACCAACCTAAAAAAGTCAATATCATAAGTGTACACTACATTTAGAATATTTTTGTCGGTTTACCTTGCTGTGTGACAGCTATACAGTCAGAGCAACCGTCACCAAATTTGGTAGAGAACATCTCTGGATGAAGCTGGAAAAAGTGACTTTTTGGGGTTTTTGATGTTCCATATCCTGTAGTTTTGCTATAACTGGCCCTCAAAGTT
This sequence comes from Sebastes fasciatus, assembly GCF_043250625.1. NCBI lineage: Eukaryota > Metazoa > Chordata > Actinopteri > Perciformes > Sebastidae > Sebastes > Sebastes fasciatus. The sequence continues at coordinate 11,568,352 of NC_133810.1, forward strand.
TGCTCGAATGCTGTGGGCAGTGCTTATATTATAAAACATGTTATATCTCCTGAACGCTTTGTGCTATTGTGACCACATTTGGTGGACATGTGTAGATATGATGTCTGAGTGACGGTGGCAAATTTGATTCCATTTGGTCATTAGGTGGCGCTGTAGCAGCATCGACTAATTATAAAGGGATGGCGGCAGAAACTCAGTCCGTGGGGACTTTGCTTGTGAACCGGAGGGTCGCCGGTTCAAGTCCCAGACCAAGTACAGACCAAGTACGGCGTGTCGACAGGTAGCTGGAGAGTTGCCAGTTTGCCTCCTGGGCACTGCCGAATTGCCGTTGAGCAAGGCACCGGTCCCCTAAAACTGCTCCCCGGGCGCTGTATAGTAGCTGCCCACTGCTCCTAATATATACTAGGATGGGTTAAATGCAGTAGCTAAATTACACTGTGTGCTGTGCTATGTACAATGTGTGACAATAAAATTGTCTCTGTGTGTATTTATGTCCTTCACACATCTCGAGAACCGTTCATCCAATCAACTTCAATCTTGGCGGGTGCAAGCAGCCATACTGCGAAGGATGTACTTTGGATTTAGGAGTATTTAGGGAAAATAAAGGTAATTTGTTTACCCTCGAGTGTCATGGCACTGTAACCCTGTAATGTCCAAGCTCAAGAGAAAATCATTAAAACCACATTTGTATTCTCTGCACCCCTCTACGGCAAACAATGCAGTAAAGCGGTAAACAACGGCACTTGTTTCGACGTGATTTAAGCAGGTTCTTAACAACACAATAAACGTTTGTTTCATATTTCAATATCTGATTGTATCGTGTTCTTTCTATGAGTAATAGAACCAAAACAGCCTCGTGTAATTAATATCCAAAGACCAATGGGGAGGAATATCACAGCCAGATATTGGTTTTACCTCTCACTCTACACTGACTTATCTCATCTCCTCATTGTGTGCAGAGCCGCTCTGAGGAGGAACTCTGGTACGGCGCTCTGCATTGTAATAACTTTCCAGGTCAATTGATATTCTGCCTGAGCCTGGGAATAAACGCAGCTCTCGCTTGTCTCGCTCATTTACATTCTGACCAGTTTATAACGCACTAAACAACAACAAAATCTGTTGGCATATGGAGACACAGATCAGTTCCCCCTATCAGTTGCAGTTCGAACACACTATAATGTTTTAATCAGTTATTACCCTCAACGTTGCCTCCTCTCTTCGTTCCCATCATCATCTGAACACCTGGTGACCCCGCGCTGATGAAGCCGCTCTAAATGGGATTCAGTCACCCCGACCCGGAGGACCCGCGTCTGTAATTAATCACTCAGTGTTCTGAAACACAAACAGATTGTTAATGTTAGGAGTTTAAATGTGGGATACTTGTGCTTGTGTTTATGGGAGATGTTGCTTTTTATGACACAGCTGTAAATCTACGCTTATTTTTACAAGTTTAGTTGATAAAGTTTTTAGCACTCTAAAGTCGTATTGTGTCGTGTGTGTTATAAAAAAGAATTGAAAAATGTTAATCACTAACTATCATCAAATTACGAATATAATCCTAAATTTTATTGGACCACATTTAGTTTTCAAACAAGTAACTTTTAAATATGGTGCAATTTATTTTTATATAGTTTGAATTTTTACTCTTGAACCCAACGTGTCAAACATGCCATATATTGTTATTTTCAGGACAAGTTAGGCTACTCAGAAATGACATCATTTGGTATGTGCGTGGTATTATACAGTTTAACAGGGGTGGAAAGTAACGAAGCACATTTAATCAAGTGCTGTACTTAAGTACAATTTTCCATTTTCTGCTACTTTATACTTTTACTCCACCACAATTCAGAGGGAAATGTTGTATTTTTTACCCCACTATGTTTATTTGATAACTTTAGTAACTAGTTACTTTGCAGATTCAGATTAATAATACACAATATAATCAACAAAAAAATTAGGATGTATTATTATGGATAAAGATAGCCTATTCATTTATCCCTTGGTAAAATTCACAAGCTACCTGGCAGTATATAAATAAATGAAATATTCCGAAATGGGACATTCTGCATATTGAGTACATTTACTTTTTGTACTTTAACTAAATTTTCAGTGCTAATACTTTTATATTTTTACTTAAGTACATTTTTTAATGAAGTATTTTATGTGTAAGAAAGTATTTATACACTGTGCTATTGCTACTTTTACTTAAGTAAAATACCTGAATACTTCTTTCACTACTGCCATCACTATTATTTTTTATTTTGTTCATTAATGACTTTTTTCAGTTAATAACAAGAACACATCTACTTTTTGCTGACAAAAAGTGAATCATATGTAAGCGAATAATATAGTTGTGTGTCCCACAGCCACACTGGTAGGTAATATAAAGCTTTAAACTTTCTTTATTAGAACAAGCTCTCTGAGCTGTCCTATTTTGCAAGTGAAATATGTTGGCTGCCATGTGAACAACAAATTAAGTTGTTTTCATTTTGGACGGAAAGAGCAAAGTGAAGTGAAATGGAATCAAGCTGTCAAACTGTTTATGCTGCACAATGAACCAAAAGTAATAAAGCAGCGCCCACGGGACTGTGTCCATACATTTATTCATCTCTGAAACCACAACAGCAGAAGCAAGTATGAAAAAGACGGACACACAGACGCAGATCGAAAGAGCATCTGTGACACAGTTCAACCACTATACATATGCATGCTCACTTGTTCAGAGGCACACATGTAAACACAGCACACACATGAACACACACGTTGTGTAACGCCTTGGGCACGAGCCACGTTTCACATTTTACACTTTACAGTGCCGTGTTCAAAGGAGACAAACAGGTCATCCGAAGCAACATTAAAGGCCAGTTTCTGGGAATCCACATAACCTCCTGCATTTGACCAATTAAACAACATGCGTGGGCGGATCACTGAGGCGGACACAGGCGTAAAGATTGGCAAGCTTTGATTGCTGCCTTTTGTGGCCACTACTACTGTAGTCGAGCTTCACAGATGTCAGCCGCTTGATTAATCCTCCCGTTGGCTGACTCCCTCCCTCTTCGCTGTGCAGTGTGCGTTCTTTCAAAACACAACCCCCCCCCCCCCCCCCCCCCCCCCCCCCCCCCCCCCCCCGCCCCCCACCTCCAAATGTGCAGCACAAACAGCCGCAGCAAAGGTAGTGATTCAGTTAGCAGCAGAACAAGAACAAGAAAAATATTCATCAAATAACTAGGGATGCACTGATCCAACTTTTTCAGTCCCGATACCGATAGCTATACCTTAGCTTTGGGTATCGGCCGATACCGAGTACCGATCCGATATCAGTGTTCAATTAATAAGCTGTTTTCCTCACTGTGTGGAATTGACTGGATCATTATTTTATGTGTAAGGCAACATCAGTTGTAGTAGTTTCATAGTTCATAGTTTTGGTTTTCCACCTCCAATGAAGAGCAGCGCACAGCTGCTTCCCAAGCGCCCTATTTTAACGATTATATGCTATGTTAGCATATAATTATTAAATAATGTTTATAATGAAGTAATTTTCGATGAATTTTGAGGTAAATATTGGGATAATTTGGCAGTAATTCCGAAGACATTTTAAATAGGTTATTTGCCAATTATCACCTAATTACCGTGAAATTTGCAGACCTGTAAAATAAAGTGTTACCAAATATTTGTATTGAATTGTTATTTATTATTAAAATAATAAATGTGCACCAATACGTAGAGAATCCTCAAAATTAACAGGAATTACAGTTCAAGTGTAAACCTTTTTAATGTAGCAACAAATTGGTCAAAACTTAAACAGGAATAAAATTCCAGTATATAATGTGTATAGTATATAAACATAGAATTAAATTGAATAGATCAGCCCCATTGTCACCGATACCCAATCCAGCTATTTGAGTCAGAATCAACCCGATCCGGTATCAGTGCATCCCTACAAATAATGTGCAAAACATTTGAAAAATTTGGAAATATGGAAATTATGTTTTCAAATAACACTATCTCAAAACACTTAATCTGCCTAATCATGAGATTTCAAGTGAGGAAGAACACTGATTGCATCGTGAACTGAGTGCTGCCGATGACACATGTGCAGTCGGTTGCTTTCTAGCTAATGAACCCCGAATACCTGAGCTCCGCCAAACTAGTCTTCTGTTTTTATTTTGTTCAGTGATAAACAAAGTAGGAGCCTTGAACAATCTTCGGGTAAACAAAAATGCATCTAATGAGAGAGACTCTCCTGATATATTATTCAACAATGAACCGACGGGCGATGTATGCTGCGTGAAAAGCTAATTATGCCCGTATGTATGTCTGAAATACCACAAATAACTGAATGAGTCACACATGCAAACGTTCTCCAGGGTGAGCAACAGTAAGAGTTTGAAATGTGTAGCTTGTGTTGCAATAACATGAAAGATGCCAGAGTGTTAATTAACAAATATTCTATACTGTAAATGGATAGCACAACATTCAGACGGAAGTATGAGGACACAGGGACTGAATGAGAAAGCAAAACATTGAGGATAGCATGAAGATGCAGTGAAAACAGGAACTGCAGAACTGCAAGGTGAAGGCTTGATGTGGTGGAAGGTAGCAGAGATGGGTGATGATAAGTGTCTGTGCATCTGTGGAGACGGAGTGTGTGTGTGTGATTGGCTGCTGGAGTGAAAGCTGGGTGCAGACGAGCAGAGCAGAGGTTGAACGCGGTGGGAAGGTTTGATTAGATTCTGGGGTCTGGCTTGTGCGGCTAAATTAGCGTGCGTGTGTGTGTGTGTGTGTGTGTGTGTGTGTGTGTGTGTGTGTGTATTTGATGACATGTGGTGAAGATGGAGTGAGGCTATAAACCAGGTGGCTGTGACTGTTGGAGGGTTTTAATATATGTGGCGGAGCCTAGAAGACAACAGGGAGCTTAGAAAGGTGGTATTAGAAGGGCGGGGCTTAGATGGCAGGACGAAGTTAGAGAGAAAACATAAGTCAGCTGTGTATGTGTGTGTCAGTGAGGGCTTAGTGTTGTCATGCATTGATGCTGTATACCGTTGCTGAACATGGCAATAAGAGAGGCAAGAATTCAGCTCTGGCAGGGTAAAAACCAGTGTGTGTGGCAACTCACATTAGGGAATGGTGTTTTTATATACAAGTGCATTATAAAAATGCATAATTTAGAGATGAAAAACAAAATGAAATGTAAATAGCGAAAGGAATTTGAATAAACACGACCAAGCTAATATTTTTGGAGCCCCATTAAAATTAGTGTTTTCATAGGAGCTCGTGCTTTTATTCCCCATAATTTGCTTAATGCATCCAGGTCACTGTATCAGCTGACATTTGTTTATATAAATCAAAATGCATATAAAACAAACAAACAAATAAAATCAGATTAACGGGTTATTATGTATGCCAGGGTGAAATCAAACAATATGTTTGTGTCAGCTGCATTACACTCGCTGTAATCATGACAATTATCTTATTAGACAATAAGCTGTGATGGAATGTAACTAAATATATATTTACTCAGGTACTGTACTTTTTGAGGTACTTTTACTTTTTTACAATTTGGTAATACTACTTTTACTTAAGTAAAGGTTCAAGACTGTGATATTAATGATAAATAATGGAACAATAATAATAATATGAATAGGGTTCCTTATGGGTGGAGGCTACAGAATGCCCACGAGACATTTGGTGAGGTTTGAGCACACAGGCAGGAGAAGGATGTGAAGCGTATCGTGGGTTTTAGCTCATTTGGGAGCAGGAGGGAGGAGGAGAGATGAAGCAGGAAGCGAGTGGAAGGAAGGAAGGAAAGGGGGAAACAACACGAGAGACACGGGAGGTAAATTGGGAAGTAAGGAAGAATGAAGGTTGGAAGGAAGTGGGGAGAGAAAGCGCGAGACATAAGGTGAGGCGGAGGGAGAGGGAGAGGGAGAGGCAGGGGGGGGGTGTTGAAAGGCGGACATGGCTGGCACGGCGAGGCGGTGTGTCCTGGCACGGCTGCGGGACGGAGAAGTACACCTGCTCTCAGGCCAGTCCCTGTGGATCTACAGGCAGACTGTCATCTCTAACCGACATTCACTAATCTTATACAGCACACACACACACAGATGCTGTCATACATTTGATTTTGCATCCATGAGTCCTCTAAGGCGACAGAAAAAGTGTTTTGTTTTTTTAATCCAATTATAATTAATAATAATTCTAATTATTAGTGACAGCAGCAGCCAAAATCCTACTGATGAGTGAATCCTTTATTCAAGCATGCTCTGATCAAAAGGGGCCGACATGTTCCCTTTTGCTCCTAACAACTTGGTTCAAAGCATTCTTTGATTTCCTTACCATGTTTTAACAAAAGAAAAACGATTTAAAGGCAATGAATAGCCAGTTGTTTGATCACATTCCCCTTCTGCGAATGATAAAACACAGCTAATAGCTGTCCTCCGGGTTGAAAAATAACAATTCACATCACTTCCAAACACTAAATTAAATGTGTCATTTGGGGCTATCAATCGGATCAAATATTTGATCGCAATTAATCGCATGATTGTCCATAATTAATTGTGATTAATCGCAAATGAATCACACATTTTTTTTATCTGTTCAAAATGTACCTTAAAGGGAGATTTGTCAAGTATGTAATACTCTTATCAACATGGGAGCAGGTAAATATGCTGATCATGCAAATGTATGTATATATTTATTAATCAAAATCAATCAACAACACAAAACAATGACAAATACTGTCCAGAAACCCTCACAGGTACTGCATTTAGCATAAAAAATATGCTCAAATCATAACATGGCACACTGCAGCCCAACAGGCAACAACAGCTGTCAGTGTGTCAGTGTGCTGACTTGACTATGAGTTGCCCCAAACTGCATGTGATTATCATAAAGTGGACATATCTGTAAAGGGGAGATTCGTGGGTACCCATAGAACCTATTTTCATTCACGTATCTTGAGGTCAGAGGTCAAGGGACACCTTTGAAAATGGCCATGCCAGTTTTTCCTCTCCAAAATTTAGCCCAAGTTTGGAGCGTTATTTAGCCTCCTTCATGACAAGCTAGTATGACATGGTTGGTACCAATGGATTCCTTAGGTTTTATAGTTTCATATGTATCAGTATCGGATAAATGGCTGGTATTGACGGCAAGTGCCTGGCAACGACGGGGGAGGGAGAATGCGACATCTGGTAGCTGGATGCTATCGATGTTATCAATAGCACCTTTAACTTCTAATGTCAGCGCTCAGTAACTCACTAGCTCTCACGCTGCCGGAGCAGACATTTCTATTAGCATTTAAAAACCTCCAGTGTAAGATGTTAGTCTCAGACATCTTGTGTTGTATCAAATAATAATTGTGATCCAGAGAATTATATGAAAGTATGCCCATGCTGAGAGACATGGTGCTACTGCTAAACATGCTCAATGGTTATGTTAATCATTCTAAATTAAGCTAATTAAAACACTCGCTTATATTCCAACCAAAGCACTTGAAATAGCCTGTGGGATTTAGTTATATGAATGAGGTTTTAGCATTGATACTTCCTCATCAATATGCAAACATATGCACTGAATTAAATGTAAATTTCCTGTCACATATTCACTATCCAGTCGCAGCGTTCGCAATGAATTTCACAAACAGTTGACGTCATGTCGAGCGTGCCGTGTAGGAGATGTGAAAAGCGAGAGCGAAAACAAATTTTATCAGAAAGAATCTGACTTCCAATTCGTTCCCTCGACCCTAATGCCTCCCTCCTTTCAATAAGTAGAAAGAGTGACAGTACGCTGCGCTGCTTTGATGGCCTCCCGCCTCGAGCCAAGCCGCCGAAAATGACCATTGTGGACACAGGTTGTTGACCAAAGGCAATCTCCCCATTGTGGCCAAATAGCCCACAGAGATGTAAACATTACGTGGAAGAATGGCCTACTGATCGACCTCGGAGATTGCAAAGTGAAGGTCAATGGTTTGTCCAACAGCCTATCAGAGGAGTGTGTGAGTGTGTGTGTGTGTGTCAGCGATTGGAGTGGGGCGCAGGGAGGCGACGGTGGTAAATTGAACCACCCAGTTTCGAAAAGGACTTAAAAGTGACTGTCACAAAGGATAAGCTTGATCTCTTCACTGTCGCATACCTGTGGGTAAAACACACATAGCCGGCGACCACAGCGGGCCGCAGGTGTTGCTCGCTATATCTACCTTCCTAATCTCGCTTCGCAGACAGGTATGTGTCTGTAACTGCGACTACGCTCCATAAAGTTTAGTCTTTCAAAGAGCATGTGTGCCGTTTTGAAGCTAATCTTCGGGAAAACCCACATTAGCCCTTCAAAACAGTTAGAAATATCCGACCCGGTAGTTTTGAGTGCTTTTTGTTTATTCTCTTCACTTCGTCTTCTGCTTTTTGCCTTCGGGGACATTCATTTTCTTTCACCTAAGCACTCGAAACTTTAATCTGGCACAGCAATTACAGCAGCGCTACCTTATGTTTAAGTTATTAAGGCATTGTATGAATATGGGTAGAGGCTAAGTCACTTCAAATTTGTGGGGAAATGAGCACCATTTGCATAACTCACTTGGCCGTGCTTTGCAATTATGCCCCCTGTTCCAACACATGCTGCATCGTTCTGCATGTAAATTCAATTCCGGTGATAAGAGTACCTTATGAATATACAGTTAATTGGCAGCAAATTCCCCAGTTCAATTTTCAATCGTTCCACAATTACCGGAGGAATCATAATGGCTTTTTTCTCTTCTCTTCTCACACTCCTTCTCTCTGTTTCCCCAATGACAGAGCAAGACAAATACCAAAACAATTGTTCCTTGGGCAGTATCTACTAAATGGAAAAAAAAGAGGAAGAAAGGGGAAAAAAAAAAGATAAAAGGGAGAAGTGATCAAGGAGAAATTTGTGGCTCTTGCCTCCCAGTGCTGTGTGCACATAACTGATTCTGAGGGAGATTGCAGGCGACACGGCGTCTATGAGAGATCAAAGAGGTTCCTTGCTTTGCTTTGCATACCTCAAACACTATCAATAATGCATTTTCGTGCCCTACCTGCCGTGCACACGGGCCCAGAGTGCGCGCACCGACACCACACGCATACAATGGCCTACAGCAGAGCCTGGCATTTAACCAAACTGTCTGTTGTAGCAGTTCAGGTGCGAAGATGGGTACGGCTTGACAGCTACCTCGGGGCTAGTGAAGGCTGCTGAAGGTAGGTGAGAACTCCGGCTGAAATGCATTTTAACAAAACACGGTTCAGTAACCAGAAAGTCATTTCAATTGCCCATGGCTTAGACATCTCTATACGCGCAAATGGGAAAAACAGGGGATCACAGAAATACGAGGTGAATTTCTATTCATTTTATTCATTGCAGTTTTTTGATCGGATACATTTTATACATCAGGAGTGCAAAAATGAGACCAGCGGGATTAAGAGAGACAGAAGTTACAACATTTTGTTCACGTCCTTGGACCGGGTGAGGAAATTTATGTCTGGAAAGTGAATAACTAACTACTTCACTCAACCGTTATTGTTGAGGTGACCTTGAACAAAGCACTCCCCCCCACTGATTCCAGTGCAGCTGCTCAGTGGCTGATTAAATAGGTGTCATCGTTGCTATAAGCAACGTAGATGTGGGTCAATAGGGGCCTACTACACCAGCCCGTTCTCATTCCCAGGGCGTTAAATACCGGGGCTTTGTCACGGCTGTCAGCGTTCAGTACCGGTATGAAACACACCAGGCGTTCATTTTTTTTCGTCACTTTTACTCTACAAATGTAGTAGTTTTAAGCCCAACCATGTATTTCTTTCCTGAACCTAACTATAGTGATTTTATTGCCTAATCCTAAAGTGGTGCCAAGGGTAACTATATGGTTTTGATGCCGTGTGGCGGGACAAAGCGGCGTTATGTGACAGGTTGGGGTGAGAACGTGTTGGTTACGCCTACTACGTTGTAAAAATGAAAGCGAAATTTAAAAGCAACGCATTCTAACATGTTGTAAAACTGAATGAAACGTCACGTTTTTGAGCACAAACGAAAAGGCTTCTTTAAAACCACTTAGTTAAGTTTAGGGGGAAACATTGTGTTTTGGTTTAAAATAACTACATTTCAAAAGTGAAAATGAGACTGTCTGTAATACAGCGCCTGACTGCCGCTTCTGCTAATAATTACTCGCTGTCGTGTTCTTTTATTCCTTTTTCGGTGATATACCATTTCAATGAACGATAAAACCTACTATTAGGTGTAATAGGCCCCCATTGACCCACATCTATGGTGCTTATTAGCGGCCGATAACGCCTATTTAATAGCCTGACAACCATCATATTGGGTGCAGTTCACCGATTAAATAAAACTTTAAAGGGGATCCGAAGGGGAAAAAAAAGTTCTATCTAGTTCAACATTTACTGAACTTGTGAATTCACCCATTCATTATATGACCTAAGAAAGACATTGACAAAAGGATGTTTTGCTGAAGGGTACTTTCTCAGTACTTGTTGGTGGTCCCACTGCTTATTCTAATGATTAAGTCTATGACCTTTTCCAGTATAGAATTGCGTGTCTAACTACTCAGCCTCCTTGTCACCAATGGCGGGGTTATTCATTACTGGCTTGTATGCTGAGCCAACAGTATTGAGCAGACTAACTACGATCAATAAAGTCTGTGCCTCGTTTTGCATGTTTTTCAATAGCATATTGGTTATGTTTAATTTCAAGTAGAAACTGTCTAACAGTTTATATCATCCAGATTGCTTTACTGGCAAAAAAAAGCAGAAGAAAAAAAAAGACCTGTGGTGGCCAAAATGAGAAAAAGTGCCTCAAATGAAAACTGTGGCTTGATAAGGCATCTAATATTCTTCTTTTTTGTTGTTGCTAAATAGCAAATATCCATCAGGAAAGAATGTAGCATCCATTAGGTGTGCTGATGGATGACGATGAGTCATGGGTATTTGTATTCCCACATAGATATATAAGTCTCCCAGCATTGCACTCTCTGCCCAGGTCTCTACTTTCAGTCCCACTCCACTTGTGTGGCTGCAATGGTAAGGAATCATTTCACCCTTAGGTTCTGTAAAAACAGGACATGTAATGTTACTCTGAAGAGTTATAAATAAGATTTGTTTTTAAAAGAAAAAAAATGTCACATACAAAATAAGATGTGAAAAATACATTTAATCTTCTAAACATAACTTTGAATGGGCTTTTTGTAAAAACAGCTTTTATACTGCAAGTGTCTCAATCTGCATGCAGTGCAGGGAATTATGCAAACAACTTAAGCAAGACGGATCTGACCGTGGGATGACCGATTCCCTCTTGCTAAGCTCTTCAGTAAAGGGATAGTTCGGATTTTGTGTGGGGCTGTATGAGGTACTTATCCGAAGTCTGTGTATTACCAACAGTAGATGGAAGTCAGCACACCCCCAGTATGGAGAAGCAGACAGGAAGCAAAGCAATGTATTGCTGTGGACAGGGACAGCAGCAAAATGTATATTAGCCACCGAAAAGAAAGGCCCACCTAAAAATTTGATATATCAGTTTTAAGTGCACGCTCTGTTTAGAATATTTTCACCGCTTTACCTTGCCGTCAGACAGCCCTTTCCGTCGGGGAACTGAATATCCACCAGACTCCATTGACAAAAACAGTCATTTTACCTCGCACAACACAGAAGTGGCTGCTCTTCCTCTTCCTCTTCCTCTGCCTCGATCAGTTAGTTTGTCTGTGTTATTTTGTGACTTTGGTGAATCCGAACTAACCGTAAAACACCAGAGTCACAAAATAACACAGACAAAATAACCGATCGAGGCAGCGGAAGAGCAGCAACTTCCGTGTTCTGCGAGGTAAAACGTCTGTTTTTATCAAAGAAGTCTGGTGGCTTTGAAGAAAGAATAGATAACGGCTTCAGTTCCCTGTCAGAAATGCTGTCTGATGGCAAGATAAAGTGGTGAAGATATTCTAAATATACTTAAAATTATATTGATTTTTTGAAGGTTAGCTTTCCTTTTAAGTGGCTAAAATATGTTTTGCTGCTGTCCCCGTCCATAGCAGTAAATTGATTTGCTCCTCTGCTGGTACTTCTGTCTGTTTCTCCAAACTGGGGGTGTGCCGACAGTCATCTACTGTAGGTAATACACTAACTATGGATAACTACCTCATACAAACCCACTTCAAAACACCCAAACGATCCCTTTAAGGCACCAGCATGGAAGCGGAATTGGAGTCACACTGTGAGAAACCATGTTGCTGCTCAAGCAGAAAGGTGCATGAGTCACTGAAGCATCAAGGTGCCTAAATAAACATATACTCAAGCAGACAAGTATGTACAGTATGTGTTCATACATCTGCATACATACACACAGTCACACAAATCCTGCTGAATGCATAAGAATCAGAACTGGAGTTTTCTGGCAGAGCTATTTGCCTCTTTCCCACTGACATCACCATCGATACACATGGCCATAGATAGGAGTATACATAGAAAAGATCAGGCATACTAAGCACTGAGGGTTCATAGCTTTGTGTCAGCACTGGCTCATACAGTATGTGTTTGGCACCCATCACAAAGTCAAGCTATATATAACAGCCATTAAACTGTAATAGACAGGAAACACCTTGATCCCGTCACAATTAGAGCCTCTTCCAGTATAATGATGAGGTCATAAAAAGTGATGAACCTGATAACGATTAGCCTAATTTGTTTCCTAAATTAATGGAGTGAAGACATGCAGCCCAAGCAACAAAAGAGGCTGACGTGAAAATCAAAGCGTAATCACAAAAGTCTGAAAGCACTGTGATAAGGGCGGTATCTTGATGAACAGAAAGGAAAAGAAGAGTGCTCTTTGTGATATTATTATTTTAGCTGGAAGGCGCGCTTTTGAGTTTCATTTTATTTCAGAGCGAGTTTTCAATGCCGGAGAAAGCAGAGGGGAAGCAGGTCTTTAATGTCAAACGTACAGTATCCCACCGTGACATTTTGGATTTTTTCGCCTATTATTTCTCACCATCAGGAGCTTGTCACCTCACAGGAAATGTCTTGCAACAGGAAAAAGTGTTTGCCAGCTGTAGGAATTCAAAACTTCCTCCGTGGAAATAACACGTTAACGCAAATCTGTTTTAACGCCACTAATTTCTTTAACGCATTAAAGTAACTTGAGATTTTTTGGGGTTGTAGAGGACTCATTTTTAAAGCTAGAGTGACAATCCAGGTATATATATATATATAATATATATAGACTTCCATTTGATGTTGAGAAGGATTTAGACAAGCTTGAATTTATATTTCAAAACTGTTTCTATCGTCAGTAAGTACATTATAAAGCAAATTATACCATATTCTGTAGTAAATTATGTTGTACTTTCTGTCATCTTGGACAAATTGGTAAAACAATCATTGTTTTTACCATCTTGTCCATTGTCCTAGAGTTTTTTAATTTTGAAGTAAAGTCCAAATGTGCCTCTAAATCCATTCCCAGGATAAAGAACCTGCAGAATGAACAATCACCTTGAGATACGTCCAAGCAGTCAGCCTTGAGGCTTTCTAATATCAATCCAGTGAGAAGGGATCTGGCCTTGCCGTAGAAAATCACATCAACGAGAAATGCGATCCGCCAAACTGTCTGATGGTTCAGTGTAACCTGCCAATCACTTCAGACTGTCTGAATGCCAAATATGAAGGTATAGTAATTCAGTTGAGTTGAAAGTATGCGAGACTAAGCAGATGGATCAAGTCAGTTAAAACGAGAATGGATTACTGAACAAATGTTTTAAGTTTTTTATACAAAATCTCATTCATCCAAATCCCACTCAGATCTCACGATGAAAATGCGGCTGCTCTGCTATTTTGAATTAATTAAGAGACTCCTAGGGAACACAAAAAACAAAGACCGACTTAAACTACCATCATATGCTGCTGGTTTAAGATCTAAACTGCTTTCGTTGACTCATAAAAACAGAGTCCTTCTCTTACTTGGATGTGCGAGATTCTTAAACTGTTCATACTGATATTGTGCATAAACATCCCCTAGTGTGTAACATGGACTATAAACGAATATTCCCCCACTCAATTTACACACACTTGACTTCGCCGCAGTTTCTAACGTGACCTTAGATTTCATCACATGTGCTCGAGAAAACACAGAAGACATACACACACACAGCAGGCCATACATATTAATGAGAGATCAACACCATCTTCTGCTTTTCTCCCACTAAGCTTTTGCCCTTTTCTCATGTACAGCAAAGGACACAGACTTGCCATGCATGAGCACACACTACACACAACACATACACACATTTAAAGCACACTAACAGTCACAAAGCTGCAGCATTGTTGTTCTCCTTCTGCCCACTTTATTCACACACAAGCTGGCAACGACAGCAACAAATGGCAGCGAAGGCTGAAGAGTGCCCCCTGCTGTTACACTGAGACCGAGGTCGGTCCACCTGCTCCTGGTCATTCCACCGCTCCGTCTCTCTATTAGCAGAGGCTTACTCGGAGGTGGAGGGAGGTCGATATCATACTGCAGCTGCCAGAGTAATAAAACCACAGGCAACCCTGACTGGGCAAGAGAGGGAGTGGGAGCGCGAGACGAGGCTGGCAAAGTAGGTACGAGGATTTAGGCAATGGCTAGAAGAAGTGAGGGCAGTGAAACTCCAAAGAGAGGCGAGATAAAGTAGAGAAAGCGAGTAGGTAATTCCATGAAAGAGGGGAAGTCTTGGGGGAGTTGAGAGGCGTGCTGGGAAACTTGGCAGGAGAGAAGGAGGAGAATATGGAGAGTCTGGAGAGGAGAGGAGAGGGAGGAAAAAGTATTCAGCTTCCTCCCAGTACAGTTCCAGAAATCTGTGGGCTAAGTTATTACACAGTATTTTATATTTCTCCAAAATTATTTAGTCCAAAAACATTAAATGTATGTTTTTGTACAGCACCAGTGATGCTTTCAGATGAAATCCAACAACTTCCCTCACAGGGGAAAGAGTTTATCTAATATCCTTTGAATGTTCTAAGTCCCAACTAGATGCGTCTCATCAGCTCCAGTAACTTCTCCTAAGCTCAGACAACAAACTAGCTTTTAATTGGATCAGAAATAGCTCAACACTTCATTAGCAAAGGGCAGAGAACATTTAATGTGTTGTTGTTGTTCAAAAGCATGACAAGAGAGGCTTGCACAAAGCCCCGCTCGGACTGAGACAAACATTAAAAGAAATGCAGGACTGAATATTGCAGTCCAACACGTCCCACACATCCAGTTTCAACCAAATTGGCGTCGGTTGGTTTAGTCTATAACGAGTGGGTGATGAAGAAGTCCTGACATCGGGCTTAACCAACTCTTTCACTGCATGGTTATTATCTTGTTCTAAATAAGAGGGTTATTGAGCTTTTTTTTTTTTCTTTATGCCAAACACATTCACATGTCACAGCAGAAAAAGCAAAGGTGTAATTAAAGCTGCACTAATCAATACTTTTATATTGACAATGGATCCAACGACGTGTTATGTCAAAGGGGTCGATGGTTGTGGCAAACCACCAAACTCTGCAGTTCCCTCTAACCTCTGTCAAGCAGCAGTTTTCAGTAAAACAAAAGCTCTGATAAACCCACTGAACTCCTTCCCCAGCACCACAGACAAAGTTAGTGTCTAGCTGGTGAACACAGTGTCGCATTTAGCGGCCAAAGAACCAGATACTGCCCTTCGGTGTTGGTGGAGACCAAAATAAAGCTAAAAGGAGAGTGAAAATTAGGAAACACAACTCCAAATGAAAACTAATGTTGCTCTGTGTGCTTTATTTACACATTTTTTAAGATGTGAATCTGTCTATATTGTGTTTACTCTTGCCCCTAAGTTGCCCAAAATCAATGTTTGACTAATGGCTGGATTCCATTTATGTGTTACAGAGCCCTGATATTGCAGCCCAGTCGCACAACATTTTGTGAAATAGTCATGAAATTGAATGTATTGATTTGTGTACATAGACACGAATTTCCCATTTTTTTATCGTGATGGTCAACACAAAATCAATTCTTATGTAATCTATGTAATTGTGAACCGGGAAGTATAAAGTGGCGAACATCAAAAAACACCATGCATTCGCCCAGGAGACCAGTGTTCGTGTCCCGTGTGAAAAAAAGAAGTCAACGATGATTAATTTGTCATGTAAGTTCTGTACTTAAGTTACGGCACATTTGAACCCAAACCACGATCTTTTCCTAAACCTAACCAAGTAGTTTTGTTGCCTAAATCTAACCAAGTCCATCTTTTCCTTAACCTAGCTAAGTAGTTTTATTTTAAAAAGACTGGAGTGGAAATTGACACACGTGTTGTTGCTGGACATTCGTAGGAAGACGCACAAAAAATAGGTTGTTGAAAGTTGTGCTGAGCGTCACAAAAAAAAGGGAAGTTTGTGTCTATGTGCAAATAGATTACATTTCGTGACTATTTCACAAACTGCCGCGAGACCGTGTTGGATATTGTGCATGCTGGCTCACCACTGGCACGGCTTACTGGGAAACTAAAATGGAATATGAAACCATAATTAATCCTACTAGTTACACCTGTTCTTCTCCTCCTTCAACAAGTCAAAGTGTTTAAAAAGGCCTTTGATGACTTTGGTGAAATAAATCCCTACCTTTCTAAATCCTTTCCACGTTATTCCATCTTCCATAATTAGCAGTCTTCATTAAACCGATAATAAGCAATAAAAATGGGGAAAAAAAACAAATCAAGCAATCAAACCCGAATTAGTTCAGATGAAGATAGAAAACAGGGGCCAAAGGGAGAACAGATAAAGACAGAATAACAAACAGAAGGTTGGCAGAGGTAGTAGCACCTCAGGACAATAACAGTCAATATCTGGGCAATAGAAAGTCAGAGAGCTGGAACGAGACGTACATACAGTCGTAACTATCAAAGATCAATGAGAGGGCTTGAAGAGCAGGGTGAGACCCAGAGTAATTGCTGGGGATCAGGGAGGTTATCATCTCAGGTCTCCCCTCCTCTCCAGCCAGCTTCCATCGCGCTGATGGATGAGAGACTTCTCGGCCAGCCAATGGACAACAGAGCCATTGAGATTAATCCCGCAATAAAAGGACCATTAGTTCTCATTGGCATGACGAGGGCTCCATTCGTTATGGCAAATGGTTTTTAGCATGACTTTGCGAGACTGAGCTCCACAATTAGGAGATCCGGGTTCATATGTCATCATCAGGCCAAGAGCGACGGAGCTGCCGATGATGGGCAGGGATTACGAAAGAGAGATTCAGGGGAAAAAGGAAGAGGAGTGATTGGCAGAGAACGAGGGTAGAAGAGCGGAAAGATAGAAAATCAACCATGTTGAAGAGATTTTTTAAAGATGGAGGAAACTAGTGGGAAAATGAGGGAGGAGACGTTTCAAAGCGGGAGGAAGAAAAAGAGATGGCTGGCTGGCCAGCTGGTTGGCGGGTTGACAGGGGGCCCGTAGTGTAGACACCTCAGTAGACGGCTCTTAAATGGCTGTCTGTCAGAACAGCAATGGCTTCCCTCTGTTCCACTCCTTTAAATGAGCTCGTTATGGTCCAGGCCATTACAGGCATGGACTCTCTGTTTGGAGGAAGCTGAGATGTCATTAGACATAGAGAGGAGCGAGGTGGGAAAGAAAGAGGCGGAATGATGGGAGAGACGGCGAAAAGGAGGAACCAAGAGAGGGAGGGTGAGAGTGATAGAAACAGAGAAGGAAAAGGCAGAGGAAGAGGGAATAAACTAACCAAAATGCAACCAAGAAGAAGAGAGAGGTAGCGGTTGTAATGAGGGAAAATATGTAGGATGAAAGACGAAGTAAGGGAATTGAGTTGCAAAAGAAAAAGGGGGTTCGATTTACATAAAGCGACCACAGAGTTTCACAGCTCCACATTCTCTGTGAAGTAACTTGGATATTGTGTTACAGTGGAAGGTTTTCTACACTGAATGAGGAGCGCTCAGTATTCAAGTGGCTTTGGCTATTATCTCATGAGTCTTAATGCATACCAGCCTGAATGAAAAGCAGTGTAGCATGAACATTCAGCCCACAGATACATTGAATATGTAAGACCAAAGCCAAATGCAACAGAGCACATACAGTATAATATAACCCAGCAAGAGTTACCGTACAGTATATATGTCAGCAATTATAGGTTCATTATCTGTTAATGCTTTTTTCACATGTATGTGGGAGCACACTTCGGCTGCAACTATGTTTTTTCAATTCATTGATTAGTTGTTCACTCTGAACAAATGCAAATAATATTGAAAAATGTCCCTCACAAGTTACCAGAGCTCAAGATGACATTTTCAAATTGCTTTTGTCTGACCAACAGCTAAAAAAACAAAAGGTATTTAACTTAAAATCATAAAACAGAAAAAAAAGATATTGTCATATTTGAGAAGTTGAAATGAAAGAATGTTAAGTAATGTTTAAAGAATTATATACTTGGAAAGTATATGGACTTTTTTCTTCATATTTAAGATTCTGCATGGAATGGCTCTTTTTTTGAGCCACTTTTTATGCCTCCGCTCCAAATGATCTATCGACAATCAACTAGTTATACCATATATCTTTATGGTCAATATACATGTGCATATCTAGTAATGTTTGTGGCATACTGTAGTGCACCCTTTGCTATGAGAGCCTTTCTTATTGGCACATAGAGCAATGAGCTCTTTTGCAGACTTTAAATTTATGCTAGCCACAGTGCCAATAGTTGTGTCTCCTTCATGTAAGACTTTTGTGGCTGGAGGACATTTCTCTCACTTTTCATCCACAGAGCATATATTTGCATTTTAATACATCACTTCATTTAACTACATTTTTGGGAGACCAAGATTTGCGTATGTGAGCTCAGGGCTCTTTACCCATGAGGTCCACACACACACACACACACACACACACACACAGTTCTGCACAGACAAACCTGCCAATGCGGAAAAACAGACATGCAAACAAACAGCCCTTTACGGGTGGTTAGACAGTGAGCCAACTAAATGTCAGATTGGCAGATGCTCCATCTCAGCGTCTGGCTCCTTTGATTTTCATCTGTTTACCCTATCTCACAAATACAAAACATGCCCTAATCAATTATGATTCAGCCAAATGTCACATTCAGGTGGAATGCTTAATGACACTTGGCTTAATGATAGGTTGGGTTTGTGTCAGATTGATTACGAGTCTAGGAATGTTTGACAATTAATCTGTTCATGTTTACCAAAGATCCAAATCAAGAGAGACACGTTTCACAATGATTTCAGGTAATATATTCATGTCAAATCATTTCCCCATTGAAATTGTTGAAGTAAATAAATCCCGGTATATTAAATGACATGGTCAAAAGGTTGTCTTCACGGTTGGAAAACCTTTTACATGACAAACACCCATCAAAAGAGATCTCGTAAGTCAGACAGATGTAAAAATGGTTTTGTATATCAGTCCAATGGGTGACGTCACGGTGACTACATCCACTTCTTATATACAGTCTATAGTTTTGTCTGAAGGCTGGTCGATCTTAATGGTAAACTGAAAGTTTAATGGATAACATAATGGTTATGATTATGATACCAGTACCTTTTGAGACCCACACAACTTTTAATTAGCCTCACCTTGTTGTCTGTTCGGTGCTAGCTTTACAGATAAAGCTGCTTGTCTGCCAACAACTGTTGTGTTTGCTGATAATATTTTTAGCTACCACTGTCAAACTAGAGGCCCAGGACTGATAAAGAGAGTTGGTGGGTATCCAGTCATAAAATCTAATCTCATAATTAGCAAATGTTCAGTTTGGCAGGATGGTTCTTTCTCCGTTTCTTCTCTCACTATACAGCAAAACTTCAATTAAGCAGCATCTATTCCACCCTGTGAGCACAGGAGCACCGTAGCCTCGCTGCCTCACCCACTATTTTCCCCCACACTCTAAGCTGTATTTAAAGAAACTGACTCAAAGTTGGAGCCACAGGCAAAAAAGTGGAACATCAAGGACACTGTTTTAAATTTGAATACACAGTATTGAGTGCTAATTATTTGACTTTTCCCTTTAAAAGATCTTAACACACCGACTATAACTGTTGGGACCATAAAACAAGAAAAGCAACACAGCAAAAACTAACTCATGTCTTTAGACAAATGATGCACTTTAACAGCAATTTTGCCGGCAGTCCCTCAGGCCATAACTCCAGCTGACTCCCCAAACATCTGCTGTACCCCCGCTGCTCCGTAGATCAAGATCCATGGGTTTGCAAAAAGGCAGTGCTACTAGGACGGTGTGACTTTACAAGCCACAGGAGTGGTAGTGTGCTGCATAAATGAACGTTCCTGACCATCAGTAAAACAAACAGAATGTACGCTATAGTCTTTCATATTACATTCAAAGATTATAAGTAGGCTGCAATTATCAGAACAATACGAACATTCAGGCTCTCTCATGTGGCACAACGGTGTACTGCAGATATAAATGTTAAATAAAAGACTAGAAGAAAATTGATTTGGCGACCCTAATAAAATCCCCTGCGACCCAGCTGTGGGTTTTGACCCAACCTTTGGGAATCACTGCCTTATGGGATACTTTTTATATGAGAGAAATTAAAAAAAAATATATATATATACATTTTTCCTTCATATTTTATAGGTATTTCTGCCTAATAAGATAGTATATTGATGATTCAAATAGGCCAAATCCATAATAAAACTATTGAAAACAGCATTTTCATGTTGTTTGTTGGTGTATCTTTTCTTTTTTCAGCAGAAAACCTGCATAAATAATGTTATGTTATGTTAATAATGCTTGCTAATTATTATTATGGTAATTATAAAAAAACATGAAATGTGAAAAATCCAATGATTTATCCTAAGAGCATCTTTGCAGTCAAATATATGATATAACGTAGAACAGTATCATCCGAAAACAATTAAATTAAATTAAAAACACATGAAAGAGGTTGCGCTGAGTTTCTTCATTACGATGAACATGAAAAAATGCAAACTATAATTGTTCCCTGCCCTATACGGGTGTAAATGCAGCACACACCTATTAAGGTCATAAAACTAAAAAGTTTGATTTCCTTTGTTTCTTTTATCCACTGAGACCACCCTACCACCCTCTCAAGAAATACTTATAGACTGATGTTTTTATGGGCCTACAGCTGAAAGAGTAATAGATGTACTGGCTTGTTGCTTTTGAAGCTTGCCTTTTTCCAAAGATGCCCCATCCCCCCCTCCTCCTCTGAGCGAGTAATACTTGGGGACCATGTTACTTTATGGGATCTATGATGTATGGGCTGTTGGCTGTGGTTACTCTCCACAGAGCTCCCAGTGCTCTCAGATGTGGTGTGTATGGATGCCACATACTGTGATACACTATGATCATATTTCATGATGAAGAAAGAAAAAAAACACAGCACAGTATTGATCTATTGGCTTATGGCTGGGTGAAATGGAAGTTTCCCATACAATAGCTTACTTTATAGAGTTTCATCTGAGGACTTAATAGTTTGTGTTCTTTTCTGATGCCTCAGGGAGGGAACCAGCAGAGTCTTGAAATACTATATATATATTTATGGCTGTTAAGAACATAACATCTATCTTGATCTGTCCAGCAGTAGAATGCAGAGCCTTTTCTTCAATAAATTAAAGACAACTGTTATATGATGTTTTGTACAAGAACACAACTGAACTCCTCAAGAAAAACTATGCAAAAAACTTACATTTTTGCAGACGTAGTAGTTTAAAGGGGAACTACTACAGTATATGTGGAAAAAAAGTACCTATGGTGCACTTTGATATGGGGTGGGACCAGAACAAATACATTATCATACATTATAGGTAGGCGTGTCACAGGCTCGCATTCACTTCTTTCATTCCCTTTAAACACAGGGCTCTCCCAGTCATGATAGTTTGGGAAGCCTGTGTAGAGTTTTCCTCAGAGGAAACTCACAGTTGTCTGAGATATGCAGAGCTTCAAATATGAAAACAACAGCTCATACATACTGCCAAGAGCAGATGATGACTCATTTTAAGTTGTTTTTTTATGCCAGATTTGACTGTTGCTTTCAAACATGATTGCCGGCAATCTGGGAACAAACAGTTGCCTGTAATATTCATATTGTTTCAGTGGTTATTTTGCAACAGTCTGGTGCTTAGACTAGAATAAAATGTCCTTATTGTCATTGCACACATTGTACAACCAAATTTGCA
Source organism: Sebastes fasciatus (assembly GCF_043250625.1). Lineage (NCBI taxonomy): Eukaryota > Metazoa > Chordata > Actinopteri > Perciformes > Sebastidae > Sebastes > Sebastes fasciatus. The sequence goes on from NC_133810.1 coordinate 11,590,527, forward strand.
GTGCAGCTCTTAAAACTGTACATTCAAGATTCCTCCCATACACGCACAGTCACATGCACAGCTGCCAAAGTAATACAAGACTTTTTTAAAAAGTAGCCATTTACTTTAAGTTGCACAAAATTCAACCCTCAGATCTGCCGTGCCTAATTGTGGCTTTGCAGTGAGTGACATCTCTCCAGTTCGAGAGTGCAGATGAAACAGATACCTGTTGCCTTCAGATGGCTGTAAAGAGAGTCACTAAAGTAAAGGAAAAAAGGCCTTCTGTATAGGCTACTATCTGTTGTGGATTAAAGAGCTGGTAATAATTAATCTTCAAAGAAGACATAAAACATCAATGAAGATGAATGTGTGATTCAAGGAAGGTTTATATACAGTAGTTTGGCCTTCACTAAATAAAGTGACCAAAATATTATGTAACGCACCTGCGTTGAGCCGTCGACCTGTTCGGTGCAGGTGCGAGACGCAGTCATTCTTGGCACCAAGATTGTAGTGTGATGCTGGATTGGTAACTAAGCCTGGTTTACAAGGCTGCTGGGTTGTGTCTACATACCCTCATCGTTATATGTTGCCAGAGTCTCACCAGGCTGTTGCCATGTGGTTGCTATAGAGTGTTACAGGAATGAGTCCTAAAACCTGGAAATGAGTTAGCCATTTAGCACTTCCGACTCCCTCGTCTGGAAGTCAATGGGTTTCTTGAATGGGTTTTGGGTTAGATGCCTGAAATAAGGTCTGCGGTCAACACAAGCATAAGAGATTTTAATGTTTTGTTCTACGACATAAAATAAATCAATACATAGCCCACTCGTGAATTTTGAAGCTTTTACATGTCTTGAAAAAGGCGGTCGCTAACAAGTGGCTAAATGAGACTACTAAACGTCATCACGCCGACTCGTCCGCCTTCACAGCCTCGTTGTCTATACTCACGCTCATGCAAAAATTAAAAAAATTAAATGTAAGTATCATAAACGTTTGTTTGCCACAGAGCTTTATTTACTACAATAATCCAAAAGCCAATGGAAAAATCCCATTGATTCCATTAATCATTAATCATCCCAATCGATTAATCATTACAGTTCTATGGTGTTCTATGTGTTTAGCAAGATGTTGTGAAGCGGTTGCCTGTTGTTGCTAGGGTGGTACTGTGTGCTTCCTGCACACTGGGACACTGTTTTTGTTTTCAGCACCATGGAGAGCGACAGCAAAAAATATCTACACTATTGCAAAAATGCCTCACATGCAACCCAAATCCCCCCGTATCAATTCAAATATGTCACAATGTACCGCATGATTCACAGCTATTGATCCTGGCTGTGTGAAACAAGCAGTACACAAGTGAAAGCTTTCCCCATTGTTCGTTGGGGATGTGTGAATCAGGCCAAGGCAGCAGGGTGCTTTCCTTTCATCTACACCTTATCCCTCTTTTTCACACAGACACACACAAACAAGGTCTTTGTCATCCTTCAGTCTGCTTTCCTCACATCATCCCCGTCCCTCTTACTTTTTGTCAATTGGCTCTCTGTTCCTCTCTCTCTCTCTCTCTCTCCTCTCTCATTCTCACATTACCTTTCTCTTACGCTGCCCTCTCAGCCTCGTTTCTGTTCCCGTTGCTTTCTTTCATCGCCGCCTTCATCCGTGTACTCCTCCACTGTGTTCTTTAATTTCCTGTCCATGAAAGATTCATCTGGCTACCTTTAATAATAAATAAGGAGGCACAGTTGAAAAGTGCAGAAGGCCCCTTTGACTACAGCGGCAAGGATCCAAAAGACAAGGGAGAGTAATATTCCTGCTCCGTCTGGCCTTTATTCCCTCCACCCCTCCATTAATCTTTCTTCCTTTGTCACTCTGTCTCTTTCTTCTTTGCCGTCCCAAAGCATCCTGAAATGAGACCCTCTGGATGAAGACAAGGCCCAGGATCACAGTAGATGCCATGAGGTCCTGGCTCTCCACAGCATACTGATTCACTTAAGTCAAACACTCGTCTCGATGCTGTCACGCTGACAGCTCGTTGTCTTTGGTTTGAAACCTGATGTTAAAGAGTTCTCACTGTTTAAATACAGGCAAAGTGGGATTGTCGCATGAACTTCAAGCTGCTGACTTCTTTTTTTACTTTCAATACATGAGCAAAGTGAGAGATGATTGCTAAAGGAAGGGCGCCATATCAAATCCAGGGCTATGTAAAATCACTCACTACTCACTCTATAGTACAGGGGTCAGCAACCTGCGGCTCTTTAAACCCTCTCCAGTGGCTTTCTGTGGCTTTGTCAAAAAATTTAAAGAAATGAATAATGGTTATTTTTTAACATTTTGACTTTAATTAATCATTGTTGTAGGCCTAGAGTGATTCTTACATTTTCCAATTGCAAAAATGTTTAGCCTATATAAGGGATCCACCGATACTAATGGGCTGATACCGAAAAGCCCAAGTATCGCTATCAGGACTGAACAAGTGGGATTGGTGCATTCCTAACCTCTACATTGAATAATAAAATAAGTTTTAACATTTCAGTAAACTAACCTGTGTGTCATAGCCGACGTGTGTCTACGGCCCGTCACTTATCCTCTCATTTTGCCAATCCTCAATGGTGTTGGCTAGTCTTGAGTTTCCCTAGCGACAGTAGGTTTCCAAATGGAAAATGGAGGATTTAATAGTGCGTGGACAGATTTGTTTGCTTTCTGCGGCGAAAAAATTTGCAAACAACAAAAAGAGTAATTGAAAGACATTTCCAGAACAAACACACTGGAAGCTCCTGCTGAAAAGAGCTTCCAGCCAAATCTCCCCAAGACGATTCTTCAATGTCCTGCCTCCCATTAGCACCTGGGTCCTCACTGCATTAGACTTAATAGGCGGTGTTGCCTTCATTATAAGGCTCAAATACGTTTTGTGGCTCCAGACAGATGTTTTTATTTATGTTTTGGCCAAAAAATGGCTCTTTTGATAGTAAAGGTTGCTGACCCCTGATATAGTAGACTATATAGTGAGTTCGCCATTTTGTAGTGCTGTCCAAATGTATAGTGAGAATTATTATACCCTATATAGTGGACTCAAAGTATCCCACAATGCACGAACTAACCGAGCACTATACTGTATACCATCATGCATTGGCAAAAATGGCAGGCGGACAAGAGGAAAGAGAGCAGCACGATTGAGACAAATCCACGAGTTGCGGAGCGAAAAATAATGTATTTAATGTGAACAGAGCAGCGCAACACAAACGGCCGAAGTACTTACTTACGTATTAATTTAGGAAAATATGCTGATTGCCCATGCATTCACAGCGGCTGTTATTTCTTACCTTTCACGATAAAAGCCATAGACATATAGGCTGCATCACTGCTTACCAAGGGGAACTTAAATTCAACAAACTCAACAAAACAGCTTACAATATGTATTTATCACAAAATTACATGTCCATATATACTATGGATGGTCCACTAGGAGACATTATACTTGCCAACCTTGAGACCTCAAAAATAGGGAGGATTTCAAAACAAAAGCGGATGTCTGGGGGAAAATAACATGAAAATAACAAAAGCAATAGCACAAGCAGCTCATTTCCGCCAGGAAAAAACATGAGGTGTAGCGGTATCGTTGTGTGGGTGGAAACAGTAGGACTTATACACGTTGTACAGAGACCAGAAACAAGTTGAGATAACGAAAAGGAGTAAAAAGGTGTGAAAAATTGTCATAAATCGGGAGAAATACGGGAGAATTGTGACCCTGGGAGGAAACCTAGAAAGGGCATTGAAAACGGGAAGTTGGCAAGTATGGCATATGTCGGGAGATGTTGGTAGACGTTGATCTGGCATGTTTTAATTGTGTGACAGCAATGGCGCAGAGAAAATTACCTGAGTAGTGACCGAAAGCATTTTTTCATTTTCCCAATGAGCTCACTATATAGTCCTCTACATAGAACTCCCTGGATAGCGAGTAGGAAGTAGTGAATGAGTAAATGACTTTGGACCCAGCCCAACCTCATGTAATAACAGTATGCTGTAAATGCACGTGGTGAAAGCAAGAAAAGTTTGGATATAAATATCAAACTGTGATCGTCTGACCTTGACTACATACACCAACACATTTTACATCATTCTGACTTCGCTGTCTATGTGTTTCCACAACATTTCTAATTGCTAGACAGTTGTGCATCAACAACATTTAACCGTATAACATTGTGTATTTTGGGGCCATTTTCCAGATTTGCACAAATCTTGTTTATACCCCTAATGTGCAGTCTGCTTGGACAAAGACACGGATGCACATTTTTAGGTGGCTTAATTAAATTATTTGGCATGCATATATATTGTAAAAAGCCTGTATCTCTAAATTTGGTGGTTTTTATGTTTAAGAATTGCTCCTTTTTGGGTCATAAAACCTTTTAAAAATGCATTAAGTATTCATAAGTAGGAAACATTCTGTCACCAACTGGACAAACAAGGCTGTTCTTTTGAATATGTTTACATGGAGCTGCATGGTTTTACACTAAAACAAAATGGTATTGCATTTTTGTTGCCCGAGCAAACTGTTCAAACAAACTGCCAGAATGTGTTTGGCATGAACACATTCTCCGTCATTCAGTGAGTCGGTCTGACAATCAGCCGGTCGGGCACTCCATCCCTTATCCTGCTTGGACAGCCTAGAGAACAACTGGAGAGCACCCAAAGACAAGTCTCACAACAGCTTCTAGCAATCCTTCATCCTAACACACTCCCTCTAACTTAGGTTGCGTTCCAGCAACCCCAGGAGCCTGACAACGCGTCTTTGTCACCACGGAACAACCTCATCCCTCTCGTCGTCCTTCGACTTCTACACGGCCGCCCGGAGATACAGTGTGAAGAAAACTAAATCATGGAAAAAAATTCTCTGCCTCCCTTTTTTTTGCTCAGAGCAGAATCCCCTCAGTGCATGCAATAAGTAGTTCAACATCATATAGCAAAAACCTCTCCTGAGGTCTGTGCTGAAGTTTGGTCGATCATTCACAGCAAACAGAGCAAAACATCGCCCTGCATTATTTATTCGCCAAGGTGTGTTTACTCCGAGTCATTTACTCTTTAAAGGTTGCTTGTTAAAGTATTCATTGACCGCCGCACTCTGCTGAACAAGACGGGGGTGATAAGCCTGAGAGTTGAAATACACTTGTTGGGCTAAAAACCTCTCTATGGATAGCCATCTCAGGTAGCCATGTCGGAGCTATTTAGAGGTGCTCCATGTTTATTTTCTTGTCATTATTGTATTATCATTTATTTCTCATACACTAGCTATACCTACGAAAAATAATACACTGAAAATTGTATATATCCTACAAAATCAATTTGTATGTGTTCCACATAAAGAAAAAAAACAGGTGATTATACACTAAAAAAAACATACTTATTAATATTATACTCCATTTCAGCCAATAGATCCCCCTAATTGTTACACACTGGTCCTTTAAGTCCTAATTGTGATCCGTTTCCTGTATCTCATGCTTCTCCTCCCTCTTCGCTGCACAGTTTATCATCATTAAAATGAAATGCTTGAAGACACTACGACGTCTGGCAGTATGTAAACTATGCTTTGTATACGCACTGCATATTATACAATAAACCTATATTATAGGAGGAGTGTCAGTGAGGATGTGCCCCAGAAATGTAAAGGGTAAAGCAGCTCAGAAATGCATTTGATGCGCTACATGCCCCATGATCATCCCATCAACGTTGCTCGATGTTGCGAGAGAGAGAGAGAGAGAAGGACAGGAATATTATAAATGGATTTCATTGACATGCAATATGGGATTTATGGGAAAAGGCGACCACTCACTCATCTTCATTAGATCTGGGGGGAGATGGTGAAGTAACACAGACCGTTATTTATAACTATCACAAAGAGGGGACACGAACAAAATCCTCCCGTGACACTTGGGCGTTAAGATTCGTCACGCTTCTTAGCCGTTTGGTGCCCGCAAAAAAAAAAAGGGACACAGGGTACAAACAGCTTTTCAAGGTTTCGCAGGAGCCTATGTTATGGAAGGGAAGGTGAAAACGACACCGCTATACAAGCCACTGCCAGCCATTTTCTGTTGATGAGATGTTTCATGCTTCTTTAAGCACAGATTGTAAAATAAGAGTCACGTTGTGTCCTCCAGCGCTGAGGGAAATGATTGTGGCCTTGCGGGCGAAGCTGCCTCGGAGTATGGAATGAATGTGCCAGTGAAGCATGCCACATTAAGATGCTATGGACCAGGGCGTGCACTTATTCTGCTGTTTATAATGCCCTTTGGTGCAGTAGACTCGCAAGGAACTTACCGCAGTGACAGCACATCAAGACAGGCAGTTGAAAGGATGTGAAAAATCCCCCCCCCCCAACCACAGAGAATCACTGACCTCGTAACTTCATTATTAGTGTTCTTTTTTCTCAGTTCAATAATATACTTTTACCTTATCACTAATGTAATGACCCTCGACCTGACAGAACCAATTATATAATATCGTAAACCTAGCCAACACTCACTTCTCAATTCTTTAAACACACACTTTTTGGAGATACAGACATTAAGCCCAGGTGATTCGTTTTCAGATTGGTTCGTATTGATTGACGCGAGCCCATCAGACTTAACTCCAGGGGCTCAAATGAGACCTTTACCGGAGCCCTGGGAACCAGCTCCAACTCTCAGGGTGGGGTAACTCGCTCATTTATAATTAAAAAACTTATCAAGCACTCTAAAATCTGACAACAAAACAAAATTCAACACAAGCCCCCCCCCCCCAAAAGGCCTTTAAACAGCAGCAACAGGTATCACTCAATTACTCACCAAGAGAAAGAGAGGAGGGAAAAAGGTCAAACAAGGCACAACGAGGTGATAAAAGAACAGGAAAAAAGGTGCATATAAGCATAAAAGGTAAAACTATGAAACACAAGATAACAACATTACAACGGAGAATAGATGGACCTATAGGAGAAATATGGAACATAAAAATATGTCTGCGTAATGGTGCGTTTAAGGAGGTATTCCCTTCTACACCCTGAGGGTGGAGAGGATACCTCTATAGCTTTAGAGGATAGTTTTAGAGCTGAGATAATCGTATCACATGACACTAGAAAACCTAAAGAATCCATTGGTACCAGCCTTGTTATACTAACTTGTCAGGAAGAAGGCTAAGTAACGCTCCAAATTTAAGCTAAATTTTGGCAACGAAAAACTAGTACAGCAATTTTTAAAGGGCTTTGACCTCAAGATATGTTAATGAAAATGTGTTCTATGGGTACCCACGAGTCTCCCCTTTACAGACATGCCCATTTTATGATAATCACATGCAGCTTCGGGCAAAAACAATGCAGTTTTATGCATGCATTATAAATGTGTTATTTTGGCCTCTTCTAAAAATGGTTTCTGCATACTCCCTGAACAGTCTTGGAATTACATAAATTGGGAATGACTGTGAAGCTGAGACTCCAACGAGCCCAATTATATTCATGTGTGATTATGTTAGTCCCCATAGTACCTGTGGTGACCTCTAGAATAATCCCAGCCTCATGAAAATGTACAGCCACAAACTAGAGACCTTGGGCATTCAGAGGATGTATGGCTTCCCTAGGTAGATTGATAATAAGGCGGTTTCTGAGCAGTTTCCAGAACAGAAGGGCTCACTATCCAATCGCCAAAAAATGAAATTCTTCCAGAAGCCTCCATATCACAGCATGACTTTTTTATGGTGTTCCTAAAGGTCTTGGTGTCAGATGACATACACCACTTCTATGTGACATATCATGCTATCTCCCCCTAAAGACCCCCCTGTATCCCCCTAAAAAAATTTAAAAAGGGAGCTATGGTAAAGAGGGGTTGAGTGGAAAAGACAGACTTTCCACACTTTAGATCCTGATGTGCTCTGTAGACTTGTACTTAGCAGTATGAAGCTGCATTAAGTGATCCAACTCATAGCAACAGAGCTCTGAAGTGCTATCAGCTAAATGGGTTCTAATGGTGTTAAAAAAAACTGTCTACTTACACATATAACTGAAAGAGAACACCACATGCGTCCCGTTAGAGTCCTGTATCTTTACACCCAATGAGTGTAACTCCAATATCGCCCACTTTTAGATTTTCTTACTGCTTACTGCGTTTTTTTACATCTAGTTATTCAAAGCGTTCAGATTATTTAGAAATTAAGTACAGAGTTAATTTAATGATGAAGATTGTGTCACATTTAGGGCTATCAAAGTTAACGCAATAATAATGAGTTAACACAAGTTTGTTTTAACACCACTAATTTCTTCAACACATTAACCCAACTTGTGAATTCTACGGTTGTAGTAGGCTCAGTTTTAAAGCTAAAAAAAACCTAAAGAATCCAACCGTGTCATAACCTGTTGTGAAGGAGGCTAAATAACGCTCTAAACTTACTCTTAATTTCGGCGAGGAAAAACTAGCATGGCCATTTTCAAAGGGGTCCCTTGACCTCTGACCTCAAGATATGTGAATGAAAATGGGTTCTATGGGTACCCACGAGTCTCCCCTTTACAGACATGCCCACTTTATGATAATCACATGCAGTTTGGTGCAAGTCATAGTCAAGTCAGCACACTGACAGCTGTTGTTGCCTGTTGGGCTTGAGTTTGCCATGTTATGATTTGAACATATTTCTTTTTGCTAAATACAGGACCTGTGAGGGTTTCTGGACAATATTTGTCATTGTTTTGTGTTGTTAATTGATTTATAATAATAAATATATACATACAATTGCATAAAGCAAGCATATTTGCCCACTCCCATGTTGATAAGGAGTATTAAATACTTGACAAATCTCCCTTTAAGGTACATTTTGAACAGATAAAAAATGTGTGATTAATTTGTGATTAATCAATTGACAGCCCTATAGTCACATTATGAATGACTGACTCATACACCTATTGTTGCCAATTCCATCTAAACGTTTTTGGCTATAAAACTGCTTGGAAACTCAACCTTCCTAATTTATTTTTCACTTAGCAGCGAGGGGAAAAAACCTCTTTGCCCCGGATTGAAACACTAGTGTGATTCATGTAGCAGAGATTCAACCACAACCTACTTCGTCAGACTCATTGGTCAGTTGTTGTCGAAGTGCTGCTGATTAAACCACAAAAGGGAGCATAAATCCAGTACGCTGTATCTGTTGCACCATCTAACATTTCCCATACTGTATGTCCTTGTTTGTGAAAGATAAAAATAACGTATCAGGCAGTTCCTTTGTTGTGACTCTACTGGGGAACTAAACAAACATTATTTTGTGATGACGAAGAAGTAGCTGATGCTGGCGCACTGTTTTGGAGCTCTTTCAGCTTTGCAAGTTTTTTGATCTTTTGTTTTGTTTATGTCTTTTTCCCCGAACAATTCCTGTTTTGGGAGACTTTCAGTGCTATTCAAAGTAATTATTTTATCTGTAAATCACCTGTGTGTTAGTTGTAGCCAATGCAAAAATATACCTAACAGATAACAAGACTATATGTGACAATAAATGTGCTTTTCCAATGGTAATACTGTGCTGTCCTTCAGATCATATTGTTTGGATTCACTATTTAGATTGCCGTGTATGAACTTTAACTTAACAATTACCTTAAAAGCACTTTGGATTTTGTTAGTGCAGCCTTTGTTTGTTTGTTTGTTTGTTGACCTCTCCATGGTGCACTATGTGTGTGTGTGTGTGTGACAGCAGAATGAAGTCGAAACATTATTGTTCACGTCGATACCCTCCCCTGAGTATTGGCTATAGCGTTCAGCCGATGAGAGGGTGGGATGGAGGAGGACAAGGAAAGGAATAGACACATGGAGAGAGAGAGAGAATGGGGGGATGGACAAAGCTGTCTGTTTCGGAGCATTCAGGTATCACTGCTATTTGATGAAGATGAAGTGAAGTGTTAAAAATCAATAATCTGCTCGATATGCCCTTAGAAAGGTTTTGACCACTGGGTCCCCAACCGAGGGATTCATTTGAGATGCGGGTTGAATATATTGTGAGAGCCTCAGTCAATTTCGGAGCTGATAAACCTGAGCAAGCTGCAATCAAATCGGATCTGAGAGTCTAGAAGCTCAAAATAAACTGACATTTTGATGGAATGAACGAAACGGAGAATTGCAATATGCAATACTACAACTGAGCTAAATGTTTTCAAACCATTTTCACACAAAATGGAAATGAGGCTGAACCTTAAAATGAGCAGATCCAATAAAGACCAAACTGCAAAGTCGGGCACATTTTCCTCCAGTAAACGATGATTTATTGGATCAAATGTTAAAAACCTAATCTGTCAGTCATGGTGGCTTTGAGACCATGAAAACAGCTCATTATACTCTGAACTCATAAAATGGCAATAACAAGAGATATAGGTGGGATGTTTGTTACAAACAGAATACACCACAGGGAAATGCATTATCCACGGGGGGTCTGTATCTCACCAGATTGGAGCCTCATAAAAGGAGCCATTGGACCATGGCCATGCAAACCAAGTATTGATCTGAGTAGAGAACACTAAATATAAGATCATAATGGCCCCTGCTTAGTCTAGAGGCTGTAAAACATTGGATCATCAAGCTGGGATAAACTCGGGGGAGATAAGGCGGAAGGATTGGTGTGTGTATGTGCAGAGATAAGGGAATGGAAAGAGAGAGAAGGCCTGTAGAAAACGCTTCAAAAAGACTATAGAAGTCTCAGGACACTTGATGAGGTCTCCTGGGAGTCACTTGCATGGAAAATTAGACAATTTCTATATATACTGGTGTATCTGATGTATGATCATTGGTTACAGTTGGTTTTGCGAAATTTTTCACTTCACTGCATTCATCTCATCTAATTAACACAGTTAAGGCGCTGATTTCAGAAAGCTGGTTCACTCTGTCATAGTTTATGTCCCTCCGTTCGTATAATTGAGCTCATATATTAAATTAGACTTCCTTCATTCCAGTTTGTTTAAAACAGCAAAAGACAAGCCGTGGATACATTTTACAGTGACTAAAGATGATCTAATGATCTGGCTGGGATGAGATTTCCACATTTTTGTCTTTTGAGCTAATCATAGAGTCATAAATTCTGGCTTTGACTTGGCTGAGAGACGTGGTAGACAACACGTTGGACCCTGACAAATCACTGCTGGGCATCTTTCATGACTTGGTGTACATATAGGTAATCAGTCAAGTAATCATTAAAGGCAGGAAAAGGCAAAGAAACTCTGACATGCCGATCATTCTGCAACGAATTTCTTTTACTATGACACACAAAACGGGATAAAACGCTCAATTCTCATGTGCGGCGGTCATTTGAGTGGACCTCCCGTTCTGAGAAGTGAAGCCAATGCAGAAGTGACTTAAACTTGCATTCTTTCTTACAGCCAGCAGGGGGCGACTCCTCTGGTTGCAAAAAAGAAGTCTGATTGTATAGAAGTCTATGAGAAAATGAGCCTACTTCTCACTTGATTTATTACCTCAGTAAACATTGTAAACATGAGTTTATGGTCTCAATCGCTAGTTTCAAGTCTTCTTCAATACAGCATGATGTTCATTTAATAAATTATGGTCCCATTTAGAGTCAAATAGACCATAAAGCAGGGGATGCTTTAGGGCGTGGCTACCTTGTGATTGACAGGTTGCTATCACGTTACTGTCCGATCCGGGAGTTGTCCGTGTGTTCATCTTACAACTTTAACCCTTTCACAATGTGTTTTGAGTACATGAAAGTTAATTATAACCTTTTTGGTTGCCTAAAAATGTCTTGTTCAGCGTTCGGTTGTACTTAGCTCCACCCTCTCGTGTTGTTCTGGTTTACAAAGAAAAAATGGCGACGGCCAAAATGTCGAACTCAAGGTTTCAAAACGGCGGTCTACAAACCACGTCCACTTCTTATGTGCAGTCTATGGTCCATTCCCAACACCATACGTCTGTCTCGTTGGGCTGATATCGTATAGTCCGAACTTGATTGATTTTGAAACTCCATAGCTTTTTCCATGTTTTAGTCCATTTACCAAAACATGTAAACTGTGTTTTAGAAAATTAAATGTACTTTATTCTAGCATCATCCAGCAACATCCAGCAGTTTCCATTAATTTCAACACAATATGAAAATCTATTTATAGACTTGAGCTGTTGATGTATCACATTAAACATGCTTTTCATTATTGTTTCATTAATAGCTTCATTATTGTTGTGAGGTAATTTGGTACATGCTATTCAAATCAATCTGCATTTAAACGGTTGTATCCTGTAATGATAATGCAATAATATCAATTAACACTGAAGTTAAAGTTTCATGAGTCTGCTAATTGATTTTCTAATTACAGAAATGAAGGGAAACCAGCCACAGCCTGGAACTAGTAGAGAAAAGAAATGCATCCAAAGACTGCAGAGCATTCAAAAATGTCAGTTTCAGATCTTAAACTTTCCAAGACATTAAAAAGAAAATAGTAATAATATATCCTGCATGCAAAGAGGTGAAGCTTAACCTTCTGAAAATGAGGAGTACTGCTCTACCACGAGGTAAGGGTCAGGCTGGAGCCTCTAAAGTGCTTCCTTCTGCCTCTGAAGTTAAAAAATGTGACTCCTACCTCAGAATAACATATTCAAACTATGATGTATGAGCCTGGGAGAGCCTTCAATTAATTTCCCATGCCGGGCAACGTGAAGGTGCCATAGCCCTGGTACATTAAGCAGAACTAAATGAAATAATGCAGACATTATGGTTCATTGCAACAACTAGGTTCCATATCACCTGCAATCTATTTTGGCTAATCAATCTGCCAGCGCTTCCACAAGATTAATTATCCGGGTATGGATCTCTCACTACGAAGCCCCAACTCCTTTTCCTTTCCTATTCCACTTCACCACACCCTCCACATGCTGATACTTGTTCTGCAATAATTAATGTGGAGGAGAAAACCATGGACTCTGGAATCATAGTGCGCTCTTTAGTGGACACCACATGCCATAGTGGCTAATAAGATAGACTGAGTAATGTTGCAGCACTCTCTGCGTACAAGTGACCCGTCCTGCCTCGTCATCACAGGGGCAATCCTGCATGGACACACTGTCTATATTGCAGTCAGCTATCTGTATTTTATTTGTTGCTGTAAACTAGCAGCAACTGTTGTTAAAAAAATAACAGGCCCCCACAGGGAGATCAGATGTCGTTCCAAATGGTTTTCTCTGACAACATGACGGCAAATATCTCTTTGTGTGTAAAATGTATGAGCCCCTTAACTTGAGTATTTCACCTTAAATCACTCTCTCTCGTGCTCGATGACACTGTTTATTGCTTGCTGCTCTGCTCTCTTAAGCCTCACGTTAAGCCACGTCTAGAGCGCGTGGCGGCTGCGTTACCTGTTGTTTTTCTTATTTTATTTAGGGTTTCATCCCTCTCTTGTACATCTCACCTCTCTGTCAACTTTCTGGGTGACTATACTCAACATCATAATTTAGTTAAGTCAATCAAAAAGAATCTTCAAAGTGACAGAGGTGATGGTGCAACTTCCCAGGCTGGTCTCATACACCGTTTGAAGCTATACCTATGAAAAAATAATGTCATTATAGTCATTATGTACCTCAATATCTTGTTCTCTGGTTGTATAATTACACAATACTGGTCTGGTTACAGTTTATTTTGACTGGGAGAATCTTTTCCTAAACCTAAGTAGATTTATTTTGAAAAGACCGGAGCGGAAATTGACGCATGCGTCACATGTTGCTGGACCTTCATGAAAAATGAGGAGTAGCTTTTCGTAAGAAATCATACGACCCGTTGTGTGAGGCTACATTGAACTTCCACACAAAAATTTACAAAAACTGAAGATCTTGCCAGATGAAGCTATAAACCTCTCAAGTTATAACATAAATTTATTAAAATTGATTCATATGAAGCACAACTTTAAACTGAATTCCAACATCTCAACAAAAGAAAGTGAATCAGTTCACAGTTCTGCCGGGTAATGTCAGGTCAACATTCTGGAGATTCCATAATCAGAGACGAGCCAGTAAGTCTCGGTGCAGCATGGCATTTCTTTGCTGTTTGTTATCAGATATGGCATTTATGTAAGTTTCATGAGCTGTTTCTCCCATTGTGCCTGCACATTGTTTCCCAGGCTTATGCTGAATCGGAGGCATGTGGCTGTGAGTGACAGCAAAATACTGAGGTAGATCGAAGCTGCAGGAAATAAAACTAAAGTTTGATGCATCAACTTTTCCATCTCAGCAAAGCTAAATATATATCTATTTTTTAGGTATTTTTCATTTCCGAAATTTCCAAGAAACATATATTCATATGAACATAAAATCTAGTCAGTGAGCTGGAACATTTAAGAGTCTCCTAATATCTCAGGAAACTGTCGGCTATGTAATGTTGGACCGGCAGTCTTTATGTCATCTTGAGAGACTCAATACGAATACATAACACCTACATTTGATTAGTGAAACAGAAATGGCCTAAAATTAAATAGATTTATTGTTAAGTTGTGGAATTATGTGTCTAATAAAAGGATTTAAATTTGCCTTTAAATCAAGTGAAAGTTTTTTCATTCCACCAGGCAGATGGAGAAGTAGGCAGTCACAGGATGTAATGATAGCACCTACGGAGTAGGACGGAGTAAATCTCAGTTTCATTGCTGCTCGCTGGCGTCGTTGTTGACTTGAATGATACACATACAACCCATGCAGGTGTTCACAGACATAGTTTTGGGGTCAACGCCGGAACGAGTATGTGCACAGGCCACCTACAAATATTCCTCTTCAACCACAAAGTCAACACTGATGGAGGTCATAATGAGAAAGTGTCACAGTTTAGAACACGGCCCGCTTTATTTATGCCCAATAAAGTCGGAATAAATCTCCCTCGTTCCTTTAATCCACGTCGGCGGTAAATCACCCCGGTGCGCTGTTCGAGCTTCGCAGTTATGACCCATTATATCTGATTGAAAGGAGGCGGTATTTCACTTTCCCCTCAGCCTCGTAATATCACCTGACGTAAACAATCACATTATTTCACTGTGTAGAGGCCTCTGTAATTAAATGAATGAGCCTGTGCTGAAGGAGGAAGATGTCACAAATAATGACTGACCTCTTAACTCGCCTCTCACCTTCAGCTTCATTCTCTTTGCATCACTCTTGAGTCTTCTTTGTCTTTCTGAAAGGAGGAAAAGAGCAAAAAGTTGAACGAAACAATAAACAACAAGTGCAAGACATAGCAATCGTATTTTCAGCTACAGTAAAAATGCCCTACTGGAAAGTTGGTGAGCATAGTTAAAGGGATAGTAATTTAATTTACTAGAGAAACAGGAAGTGGATCGGGCTATATGTTCATATATGTAAGACACATAATGCAACATCATCGAGGAGCACAGAAATGGATGTTTCAAAAGTGTATTGAACCCTGAAAGAAAGAAATGTGTAAAGAGGCTCGCACCACGTGTAAAACCTGAGTCAAAGGTTTTGTTTTATCATGCTCTGCTGGATCGACATTTTACAAGCCACTGGTTCCCTTCCTAGCCTCGCCTCTCATCTCCTTTTTTCCGTGAGTTGGAGAGCACTTAAGCAGATGTTCCCCGCCATCACGCTTTGCTGTTCCTGTCACACCTGCCCCCGATGCTTCTGCAGCTGTTTCCCTGGCCTTTCAAACAGCAATGCACCTCCGTTGTGATTTTGCTTTTGAGTAGGACAGAATACACTTCTTTTGTGCTCTAAAGGGAGAAAGTTTTGGAGGAGTCAAAAGGGGAAACTAAACCGATAGATTGAGTATTTCTGCTTTTACCTGCTGTTGCTGAATGATTTTTTCCCCCCAATGGAGTCATCAAGAAAACTTTCCTATTGTTGCTACTCAACTTATCAAGACGCTGTCGAAATGGCATTGAATGGAAGAGTTGAATGAAAACTATTTACCTCTCTGGACACATTTGCTGTGCCAATCCAAGCACAGCATCTAACTAAAGCCATCTGTCAAGTCAATATTGTTGGGGGGAAATCTCCAGGGGATCTGTGCATTTCTTTGTTTTCTTTTAGACCAATTACAATGACTGATGAACGAGCGAACCCGGGGCAAGGATTTCGACAGAGTTTAAGAAGCAATTAAGGGTACGCCAAAGCAAGGAAGACTATCACCGCAACAGACAATGTCAGGATTCAGAGGAGCCACCTGCTTAGTTCAACATGAAATTGATGTTTTTAAGGAATCTAGAGGTTGAGTGGAGTTATTCAACCTTTCATTGATATACATTTGAAAGAGCTAAACCTTTACTCTGACTTTTAAACGACTAGTGGAGGAGACACTCTCCGTCTTAAAAAAAATGTAATTGCTCGGAGACATTCAAGCAAACAAGTGCACCTGTCATGTATCGTGTACTTGAAAAGCACTTACTCGTCTCACTTCCCCTTTCCCACTTGCTTTTGTGTGCGGCTGCAAAGCGGTGAATGGATGTATTCTTCTGCCGCCGGCATTCACCGCCATTTAATGTAATGTCAGCCAAATGAAAAGCTGAGTTAAGGCTGGGTTTATGGGTCAATCTGCCCTGATCCGCAGACCGTATGAAAGCCTTTATTTAGCATTAGTGTGGGTAATGCCAATTCATCCCATATCAAAATCTGATTATGCACAAGGAATACCAGGAAAGAAGCACATCTACTATATTTGGCAACTCAACAAATAGCTAAACATTAAAAACTTCATAAAGGTAGAACTTATGGCTGAGCTGTTGTACTGCATTGAAACTGCACATAACACACATACGTATTTTGTAGCCGGTTATATATATATATATATTTATATTAAATAAAATGTTATATTTTTGACATTTTTAAAAGTACAGCTTTCTCACTGTAATTAGCTCATGAAACACAATGAACTGGACTTTTGATGCTGCTGCATATCCTTTAGGCTCACTTTGAGGATATCTACCAATGTTCTATTACAATTTGGTATAATTTTAAAGGTTTTTAAAGCTCCTGGCTTTCATTCAAGCCCAGTGAGTCTGTCTTACACAAAACAGAGCTTAGTTCAGCTCTTCAGAATATCCAAAAAAAGTCCACAATTTCCATTTAGTCTATGTTGGTTGTTTTATAGCACAGTGACTGGTCTACACCAGTGGGCAACATCTGGGTCTGAAAAGTGAAGCCAATGCGTAAGTGCCTTAAACTTGCATTCTTTCTAATAGACTCCTCTAGTTGCAAAAAGAAGTCAGATTGTACAGAAGTCTATGAGAAAATGAGCCTACTTCTCACTTGATTTATTACCTCAGTAAACATTGTAAACATGAGTTGATTGTCTCAGTCGCTAATTTCTGAGTCTTCTTCAATACAGCATGATGTTCAATTAGTAAATTATGATCCCATTTAGAGTCAAATAGACCATGAAACAGGCTATGCTTTAGGACGTTGCTACATACAACTTCAACCCTTTCACAGTGTTTTCAGTTCATGAAAGTTAACTGTAACATTTTGGTCGTCTAAAAATGTCTAAGTCAGTGTTCGGTTGTACTTAGCTCCACCCTCTCGTATCACTTCTGGTTGCAAAATGCCAAGATGGCGATGGACAAAAACCAAGATAGCGACGGCCAAAATGCCAGACTCGAGGCTTCAAAACGACAGTCCACAAACAAATGAGTGATGTCACGCTGACTACATCCACTTCTTATATACAGTCTATGGTCTACACTTGGAACATCACACAAAATCACACAAACACAAAATCTCCAAATCTGAATACTCATTGAGCGTTACCATAATCTTGTCTATGGATTATATTCCATATGAACAATGTCATGTGGTACCAGTGTGGCTTAAGTCCCACAACTTGTTACTTCTTTCACCGACCCCAATCGTCCCCTCTGTAAATGTCACTGCATATCCAGGCTCGTGCCCTTTCCTCTCCCCTGAAATCCAAGACAACAAGTGTTGATATGCACTGCCTTGGTGTCTCAACGGGAAAAAACACCGTGTACAATAGACCAAGACCTGATGGGATTTAAAAAATATGTGTTAGGCCCTGTGGGCTTCTATGCCATTCTCTGTCTCCCAAATGGATCCATACACTTTGCGCTGTTTATTTTATTGTGTACCAAAGAGAACACAGTTTTTCATATTCGAGGTATCTGTTTTGTAATCTCTCTCTGTTTTCGTCTTCATCTTACTCTCTCATCCCCTCATTCTCATTCATTTATATCACTGTTTCTTTCTTGCTTTCTCCCCTGGGCCAAACTCCTTCGTTCTCTCATCCTCATTGTATTTTTTTTTTTATCTCTTGTTCTAACTCATCCCCTGTTCCCTTTCTCATTTACAGGCCTCTTGTTCTCTCAGTGGCTTGTTACCTTGTTTGCAGGCTGAAACCCCCGGCTATCGGTGTCAGCAGGATTATGTGACATGTCCATGTGTTGTGTTGTCCCAAAGGGGGGTTCCCCCTGCCTGCCAGTGAATTAATGAGTCCCCAGTGTGTGAGCATTGTGTTTGTGTGTAGGAGGGGTCACTGAGCATGAGGGAAGTGCTAATGTAAGTGTGTTCATGTGTTTTGAACGAGGTTGGGTGTTTGTGAAGAAAAATGCACAGGGGCGAGCCTTGTGTTATTCCGCGTTACATGCCAGTGGGTGCAACCACATTAAGGACACTATATATGATTCATGTGCAAGGAAATGCAAATTCAGCGTAATTATGAAGGCTGTGAAAAAAATTGAATTAATGGATTAACAGGTGCACTGACATCCATTCTCAGTGTGTAATGACCCACTTGCTGCGGTGTATGGTAAACATAATATATGCATATTTGAGGTGTGTTTTAGCTGGAAACTATGGAGGATGTAACCAACCAAAATTATTAATAAATAAATAATTAAATAAATGACTCGATAAATAAATGAATATGCCATTAAATGTACGAAAAATAATATTGTAAATAAATGTAGAATAGAATAGGAATGAATCAAATAAATACAAAATAAATGCAAAAATAAATACATTTGAAAGTTAATAGAAATGAATAAATAAAAGGGAAAAATTAAATAGAAGTGTAGGTAAATAGGGGAGTTAATACAAAGGTAAAAAAATAAAGAAGCAAATCAAAACAGAAATGTCAATTTATGTCACATTTGATCAATTAATTAATGCCTATTCTATTCTACATTTATTTTAAATATTATTTTTGTTACATTTAATGGCATATTAATTTATTTATCGAGTCATTTATTTATTTTGATTTTGGCAGGTTCAGTCCTCCATAGGAAAACAGGAGGGAGCTGGAGACCAAAGGGTTGCTTTTAGTGCTGAAACAATCCATCCATTAATTCTGATAATCCCTGAATTGTTAAAGTTGTTAAAAACTGCGGAAAATCATTCAAAACAAGCAAGTGTGAGTTCAAAGACAATGAGTTTTTAATCGCTCTGCAGCAGAGTGAAAAATGCTACAGTTTAAACAATCCTAGAGGAATAACACGTCCTGGCAACAATTCATCCTCAATTTGGCATTTGTCCATTTTCCACTCAAATGTGATTGAAGAGCGCAGTGTGTCAGAAGGTCTAATGAAATGGAGCACCAAGCAACAAAGACAATCACTGATAGATTCTTTGTCTCTAAAATTGAGAGGTGCAGATGTTAGATTAGATGAACTCTAGTAATTGAAGCTTGATCCGTCTTGATTATTTCATCTCGTTATTTCCCCCACTGTGTTCACAGGGTTATGTAATTACTCTGCAACAGCGTCTGCCCTAGCAATTTGTACATAATATTCTGCCTTTACAACTAGTGCTAAAATTAGGATATTGAGGATTGCAGAGACGCACCTCTGAGAAATTCTCTTTAGCTGTATCGGAATAATCTCATCACCAAATGATTTGAAATGAGCTTAGACCCTTTACGCTCCCCTGATGAATCAAATAAATTATATAATGTTACGCTCATTAACTGTGAAGACTTCTCTATCAGTCCAGTTGTGTCTGTCTCACTCACTCGTTCTCTGTTCATCCCTATTGTGTGTCGTCAGCCTCAAACCGAGCATCCTTGCTAAATAAAAAGAGTGACGTTCTGAAGCTAATTAGGGCCCCATTACTTATTTAAAGGTAACTTGTTTATGTGAGAGCAGAGGTATAAATTATCCAATAGGCGATGTCTTTAGGGTATTTTGTTGAACAGAGCTTTATTAACAGCAACTGGTGAGGGCAATTTAATGGCATCCCAATTATTTCGAGAGTCCCCGCTGTTGCCAGTGCCAGCCAGAAGCAGCCAGCTAGCACCCATTTAGAGAGGCAAGGGAACTGTATAGCACTTAATGACACAGTTACAGAGATTCTCTGTGGAGAGATGTGCCTTTTATTTGGACCAAGGGACAGTTTTGTAGTAAAATGCGAGAAACTGAGTCAATGGAAAACTGTCCTTTTTTTGTTTCTGGTGCAACTAAACTGGCAGAACGCACACTGCCCAGAAGAACCCTTTATTCTAAATTGTGCTAAATGCTAGATTGGGAGGATTTCTATTGCTTCCACACGGCTCTGAGCGTGGCTCTCGGCTAACGGAGCTAATATCGCTAAGAGTAAAAAATACAGCAACAATGCTGAGAGAGCTAACAATGTTAACCTGAGGGGGGAACCAGATGGTGAATGCTACGCTTCCACAACAGCGCCGTCAATCAGGCCTCCACAATATCTTAACATAGCAAATAGTTGTTTGCTGCTATATTAATGCTCTGAATATCGTATAGAGCAATGGTTCCTAACCTGGGATCCGGGTCGCCCTCATCAGGATTTGTCTGCTCTGAGGTTGTCAAAATTAGATTCGATAATGTATAACTAAAATCATAACACATTTAATGGATAAGTTATACAAAAATATGTTTTTTTTGCTATTTAGTAGTAGAAATCATCTACCTCAATCCATATTTGTTGGCGTTTAGCCTTTCAAAAACAACACCTGCTTTTCAATCCATATTTGTTGGCGTTTAGCCTTTCAAAAGCAACATCTGCTTTTCAATCCATATTTGTTCGTGTTTAGCCTTTCAAAAACAACACCAGCTTTTCAATCCATATTTGTTGGCGTTTAGCCTTTCAAAAGCAACATCTGCTTTTCAATCCATATTTGTTGGCATTTAGCCTTTCAAAAACAACACCTGCTTTTCAATCCATATTTATTGGCGTTTAGCCTTTCAAGAGCAACATCTGCTTTTCAATCCATAATTGTTGGCGTTTAGCCTTTCAAAAACAAAAAAAATTCTGCAGTCAAAAACCTGTTTGCTCTCCGAATTGACGCACGCAAAGGGAGGCACGCACCGGTCTAACAGCAATCTAACACCACCATAAATTAAATTTATTGAACTTTGATAACAAAAAATCTATTTTGGCTCTCACACTACTGTAGTAAATAAATTAAGATCACTTTATTTATGTTGACGAAACTGACAAGTTTTATTCATTAAAGAAAGTTGATTTTAAAACAAAGTAACTAAATAATTTAATACACTGAATCATTTTATTAAAATTGAGGATTTTGTTTGAGGATTTGCAATTATTTTAAGCTGATGACGTCAGGGTGTTTAAGTTTTTCTTAACTACAAGTATGAAGGGGGGTTTCAAGGAAAATAGGTTGGGAACCACTGGTATAGTGCACCTTTAAGTGACTTCAACTTAAATGAATGTCCATTATGACTCAAGATACTACTGCGGCTATTAAAAGTGCTAAAGAGGTTTTCATGTGTCATAGTAGCATTACACTACACAGTATTATGTCAAGTAACGTCTGTGAATCTAGTTGACCTTGTGAGGAACGTAGCCAAGTGCTCTTTAAGTGAGCACTGCACTCAAAGGCAGAAACACCACCATGTCTGCTTTAGAAAAACACTTTATATAGTTGGTATAGTAACAGGCTTGAGTGTTACTGAATAAGTGATGCATTCTGGGAGTTAATACCAAAGTTTAGCAGATAAAATGTGAATCATCACAATCGGTTGATCATTCTATATAGCGTTTATTCAGTACACTAAGATGTGTAATATTACTGCATGATTCTCAAAGAGCTGGAATGCTGCAGCAATTTCCGCCTGTGGTGTGTGATTAATTAAAGATGGCTCGCTACAAACTATTTTGCATCTTCCCTCAGATCTGAAACGGTTCCGTGTTTGTACGTAACTGAGGAAGTACTCTCGCCTTTTCATCTCCAGCTCCTCTCCCCTCGGAGTCACCTAGCTTTGTGCTCTCCCTTTACCGCCTCCTGTTCTGTCAAAACTCCCTCCTTCTCTCCGATGTTTTCCATTTCATCTGAAGACTTCACAGGTCCTCCAAACAGCTGCTGCTGCATCTGCTTCCAAGCAGGATAAATTGCACACATGCACGATAATGTAAATGATTCGCTCTTGCTGCAATGTTACTCAATGCGGTGGATAAAGATCTTAGCAAATGCATGTGTTTCCCTTTGACGAAGACATGCTTGATAAATGTAGCGTAATGTGGTTTTATAAGGCGGGTAATTTTTTTTGTTTTTCAGTACTGTATGCTCCCTGTCTCTCCTTCTCAGTCTCCGTCATGGACAGCCTCATACATTTTGAATCCACTGACTTATTGTAGGTACGATACTCAAAACACATTAACCACCATGACAGCTGGAACACAAGACACAAGAGGTAGATTAATCAACCATGTGCGTGGCATTGCCAAGGTGGCGCCATCCCAAGGCCGCGTGAGAATCACAGAATACAGACCATTACCCTTAAACGCAAATTCATCACAGAGTAAATCTGGTGGCTATCCCCAGAAACACCGCTGACAATTAGGGAGACCACTGAGGACGCTCTTAATTGGTTTTTCAGCAGATTGAGTTTATGCTTTGCGCCAGTGCCATTTTTTTTTCCAGCAGAGAGTAGCAGAGTGTGGAAGGAAGAGAAACGGATAAAACAACTTCAATTAACACCAGTCGGGAAAAGGTCTCTTCATTATCAGTGCTAATTTTCTTAACTGGAAAAGTATTTCAACTTTTAATCTATGTTGTACGGTCCGTAAATACTGTAGCTTTTAACTTTGGCCTGTTGACAAATGGGGCGTCACTGGGGTTTGTCCTTGACAATGTCTGATATAAAATTGTATTTTAAGCACGGTGGTTCAGAATATGGTGTAGAATATGCACAGCCACACATACTGCGCATCAGTGGAAATTCCTCTGGTAGCTTTTCTATATACATCTGAAAATATACTGAACCCAAAAAGCGCAAATCATTAGATATAGCTTGGCAGCAGGCATTTTGTTTAATACCCTCAGCCAGACTTTGGCTCCACGCATCCTAACGTTTGCTTTTTTAAAAGTGCCAGTTTCTTGTCATAAAAATATAAAGTTACAGAGTGCTTCCAATTATCTAAAATACTTTGGCAGAAATGGTTTCTCCTCCATTAGGCACTCGCTGTATATATTTCTCACACCCACCCACACAAGTACACCGGCATGCACACACCTAAACATGCACTTCGCAGCAGGCTCCATGCACGTTGCATCCTCCCCCTTAGAGAGACTGATGAAGCTGAGTTAGCACTAGACATTTCTCTCATAGCTGAAAGATTAAACACAGCAATAAGCATCGGCTGACTCCTGTATGAATTAAGCTTAGTCACTGTAAGGTCTGCTTAACTGCTTCTGTCTGAGGTACTGTCGAATGGAAGAAAGTGACTCTGAGTTCCTCCCATAACATGCTGACTGTCACTGTAAGGCCTGCAACACCTCCATGTCCATTCCTCCATTAGTGTCAGTGATATAATACTTATTTTCTTCCCAATTTGATATAAAATGTCCCCGGCAAACAGGAGTCTACATTGATCCTTCACGTAAAAACAGAAACTCTGTCCGTCAGGAAAAAAGCTGTAACATCTGGCAGATGCAACCTTGGAGACAACATAGTTTAAGAGAGGAGAGGAGAGGAGAGGAGAGGAGAGGAGAGGAGAGGAGAGGAGAGGAGAGGAGAGGAGAGAAGAGAAGAGAAGAGAAGAGAAGAGAAGAGAAGAGAAGAGAAGAGAAGAGAAGAGAAGAGAAGAGAAGAGAAGAGGAAAATAAGAGCAAAAACGAGGAGAGGAGAGGAGAGAAAATGACAGAAGAGGAGAGAGGAGTGTAGAAAAGAGGAGAGGAAAGAAATGGAGAGGAGAGAAGTGGGGAGGAGAGGAAAGGAGAGGAGATGAGGAGAGAAGAGAAGAGGAAAAAATGAGCAAAGAAAGGGAGAGGAGAGAGAAAAAGAGAGGAGAGAAAAAGAGAGAAAAGGAGAGAAGAGGAGAGAGGAGAGAAGAAAAAGAAGAGAGGAGTGTAGAAAAGAGGAGAGGAGGAGAGAAATGAAGAGGAGAGAAAAGGGGAGGAGACAAGTGGAGAGGAGAGAAGAGAAGAGGAGAAACGAGAAGAGAAGTGGAGAGGAGATGAGAGGAGATGAGAGAAGAGAAAGAGGAGAGAAAGGTCAAAAAGAAATAAGCAGCGAACCCTGCTGCTTCAGTAGTTGCTACATCCATTGTAACCTTTTAATAGTGAGCTGTCAGACTGAACATAATGGCTGTCATATTAAGGACAGATCAATCACTCACAGCCTACCGCCCTCCGTTGCATCCCAAACATAAGTATGGTTGATTCGTGCCACACAGACCTGACAGATTACATGGCGGAGAGAAACAGATGTGCAGACAGAGCAGAGAGGCACACATTCACACAGTGACGTCTGAGTCTGAGACGTTGTTCTCTTAATCACTAAAAGAATTTCCTCAACACACACAGACACACTTTTGAGAGTGATGACAGGACGAGCGAGTGACGTGACTGCGAAGGATTTTGGCTGGGCGGTGGAGGGGGGAGCTTCTGTTCCTGTTCCTTGTCAGGCTGCAGGAGGAAGCAGAGGAAAGAGGCTGAGACAGTGTGATTGAGCTGCTGTGACACCAGCAAGGTCAATTCTGACTCCTTCCTGCTGCGGCAGCATTCTCACAGTGAGGGGAATTCTTCACATAGAAATTGATGGTGCATAGACGGCCCGGCCAGGTTTGTGGCATGGAAGAAGAGCCCAAGAACACCAGGTAATCAGTGTCTATATGGAAGGGATATTGAACTGGTCAACGTATCCTCATATAACAGTTTGAATAACTTACGAAATGTCCAGCACCACGGGACGCTCATGTCAATTTTCGCTCCAGTCTTTTCAAAAAATAAACTTCTGTCTTTTTTAGGCAACAAAACTACTTAGTTACGTTTAGGAAAAGATCGACTTGGTTAAATTTAGGCAACAAAACTACTTAGTTAAGTTTAGGCAACAAAACTACTTAGTTAGGTTTAAGAAAAGGTTGACTTGGTTAGGTTTAGGAAACAAAACTACTTAGTTAAGATTAGGCAACAAAACTACATATTTAAGTTTAGGAAAAGATAGACTTGGTTAGGTTTAGGCAACAAAACTACTTAGTTAGATTTAGGAAAAGGTTGACTTGGTTAGGGTTTAGGAAACAAAACTACTTAGTAAGGTTTAGGAAAAAAGATGACTTGGTTAGGTTTAGGCAACAAAACTACTTAGTCAAGTTTAGGCAACAAAACTACTTAGTTAAGATTAGGCAATAAAACTACTTATTTAAGTTTAGGCAACAAAACAACCTTAGTTGAGATTAGGCAACAAAACTACTTAGTTAGGTTCAGGAAAAGATCGACTTGGGTTAAAATGACTCCGGAAGTGGAATGACTTAAGTACGGAAGTTACCTGACGAATAAATCAACGTTGACATCTGGTTTCACATGGAGTACAAACACAGGTCTTCTGGGCAAAAGTCCGATGTTTTTTGCGCCGTATTTGTCGCTCTTTTTACTTCCTGGTTCAGGATTATAATTGATTTTGAGGGATGTATGAAATACAGTGCATTTATTTTCGTAGGCATAGCTATAAACGGTGTATGAGAACAGCCTGAAGACAAAGATTTGTACAAAAATGTCAAAAGTGGAAAAAAAGGGGAAAATATAACATGGAAATTGAAATGTCCTCCCCCACAAATGATGCAAACAAGATGCATCATATCTCTCACCTTTCAGTAAACTCAGTACGGTGTTACTAACATCGTTATTAAGCAGTTGTTGCCTTTTGACATTTGGAACTTTTAATTACACCACCCGCATCAGGCAAATCCTCATTAAAACAGTGAGTGTTATTTGTTCCTATTGTATGTGGCAAGTTTTGTGTCATGTTAACTCAGTGCAAGCGTAAAGGCCATGCAAATTTGTGAAAAAAACAAAGTACAGTGAGTCACAGTTTTTGGACAGATGCAACAGCAAAAAGAACACTGAATACTAAAATAATGACTTCACTCAAATATTTCTTTAGAGAGCTCAGCTCATACAAAACCTCTTTGGGGACTCTTTCCCCCTGTCTCTGATAATAACTAAGAAGGGTTTTCAATTTTTAAAGAACTTCAAAGGGTTGTCCTTGAGCCAAAAAAAACGTATAGCTTCGATAGGAATAAGTCCCATAAAGCTCTGCGTCCACTTAGAAAGGTTAGGGGCTTATCAGAAAACCAAAGGGAGTAAAATATATCTCCTTGCACCAAAAAGAAGGATTGAGCAGTTTCAACATGCAGATTTAAAAGGTGCAACGCTGAGCAAATCTCAATACTGCAAGGCTTTTTTTCCAAACATGACATTTATTTGTTTTTACCAACCTTTTCCCAGAAGTCCTCATTAAAAGGGCAGGCTAAAAATGCAATGCAAGTATGAATGTAAGAATTCAAAATACCATCTGTTGGGGTTTGGTGGCGAATAAACAACCAAATAACCTTAACAAATTCAAACTTGTAATTTAGAATACAGTATATTCTACAAAATCGGCCTCACAAAGAGACTTTAGTTGACCAGTCCATGACCATCTGAGGTCATGGAAAGACGTAACAGCTATCAAATACGCAGCATCAATAGCGTTTTCACCTCATCTGGTTTGAAATGAAGGACAACTGCTTGCTCCTCTGAGGTCTTTGTACATTTCTAGACCTTTAAGGTATTTCAAAGAATCACTCTTCAGCCTTTTCTGAACAAACCCACTTCTTAGAAAAACACACAGAGGGATCAGGGTGAGAGCAGCGCCTCCAGGCCACATGGATTCAAGATCATATAAACCAGCCTCAGAGACACAAGCAAGACACACAATTTCGGTACAACGAATATCTGTTGTCATGGGAAGTTGCAACTTTAACAGTTTCAACTGAGAGCAATCTTACTTTACAAAAAAGATAGAAAGACAGATAAATGATCCTCTCACCAATGCAACACTTGAAATGTGTAAAAAAAAAAAAGTTAACTTTCATATTATATTATAACAATTGGTGTATTTTTTTCAGAAACACCAAATTCTTTTAGTTTTTTTTTTAATGGTACCAGTTACATGACCTTTTTGAGTTATGGATACACCCGATCCAGATGTTCCACAAGCCTCACAGCAAGAAAAAACATTGTTGGTAACTGTGAGAGTTTAAATCTACCAATAAGTCATAATTTATGTCTAAGCCAAGAACAAGCACAGTCATTACGTTAGACCCAAGCACCTCAGCATGATGCAGCGAGCAAAGATCCACAACGTATTCATGCTCAGCTCAGTTATGATGGCCATCGAATGAAGTGGCCATATGTGTGGGTCAGCCCTTTATGAATTCCTCATGGTGATGGAGTCTGGCAGGGGAGGATTTATCCGTGAAAACAGATGGGCAGGAAAAGAAGGAGGGAGCCATCAAGCTGAGAAAGCCCTGCTGGGTGTCTCCTTATGGCAGAATGAATTGCAGAAGTCTGGCAATGCTTAATGGCAGAATGCAGCACATTATATTTGATTGATAATTTTCATATTGACTAGACTGAATTAAATATAAAATTCACAAAGAGCAGAGATGCAAAGTGGAGAGCTGCAATGAGACTACTACTAAGTTTATATCTATATAAAGTTCAGACATACAACTCCGTCCTACAAGAAATATTGGATATTAGATTATAGAACGTGTAAAACAATATTGCTCTCGTTTGCTGTCATTGATTGCTTGGCATGCATCGGTAACCTTCACAAAGAAAAGACCTGCGGGCTGTGCAAAAGAGAATAATTAAATTTTTTCAACAACTCATTTTATAGGTTGATAACAAAATCAACAGCACACACGAGCAGGCACACTGTCTAATTAGTGCATCTCCTTTGTTTTCTGTAGGTTTATGGATGTTTACCCATAATAATTAAATGAACACCCATAAAGCCGAGTAGAAATGTAGCAGCCAATCGCAACTTAATGAGCATAGTAGACTGCAATGGCAATTACTGTGCATCTTTTTCATCATTTGGATATTTATCATTACGGTATTCACTTTTAAAATAGAAACCTTCCCTACCTTTTTAAGGATTACAGTAAATTTAGTCTGACTTACACGCTTCAGGTAGATATTTTTTATTTCCGGTAATATTATGTAATAACCATTTTTTAAGTGACTGATATACTGTGATTTGAGCATATTATTTTAGGTGTTGTTTGGGATCTGTTTGGCATGCTGAATGTGGCAGTTACACTTCTTAAGCAATGAAGATATGGCTCAATGATTTTACCACCCAAGGTGATTCGTAGGTTTGATTTGCATAGCAAGATGTACGCAGGAGGCTAATACTAAATAATCACAACAGTGAGTGTTTTTAAGGCTATAAAAAGAAGAAAAATAACAAATTAAGCACCACTAGGCAGCAAAGCCCCCCTCCTGTGACTTCATTATCCTGCATTTTAAGCTTTTTCTGAATAAGTAATGTGTCATTGTGTCAGAGGAAAAAATATCAGGTGTGTATGAGAGAAATTTGGAATGTATGAACATTACTTTTCTTTGTAAATAATTAGCCAGCAAGAAAATGTTGGAGCAGTTGACCACTGTGGGGCTGTAAATAATAATTATTTTCTCAATCAGCTCATTACGTGGTTTACGAAACATCACAAAATGGTGAAAAAAACTTCCATTATGTCCCACAGCGACGTCTTCAGTTACATTTTTTGTCCAAACCTGAAGATTTTCAGTTTACTACGACGCAAGACGAGGAAAAGCAGCATACTTGAACCGTCAAAATGTTCGGCATTTTTGCTCCAAACCTGACTCTGAATCAAACTTTTTATCGATTATCAAAATATTTGCAGATTAGTCTCTATCTATTGATTAATTGATTTATCTTTTCAGCTCAACACTACTGTGACCCCCGACTGGAGGCCTTCACAGGTCCACTCGGTTCCGAGTTTCCAAGACCCAACCTGGGTCCTGTTGTAACTGCATCAGGTCTCGGGTCTGTGTGTCAATAGTTGCTCTCCCACTATCGGGCCATTGCGAGCGAGGCTTATCTTAGAGCCAGCCGGTGTTAATGGCCTCGGGCCTCAACGCTGTGATGTTGGCCGGCCTTACTACTTTCCAGACTCCATTGACATATTGCTCAATTTAACAGATCTGGGTTCCCTGTTACACAGATGGTACTCCGAAAACATAACATATGATTTTGTATGACTTTTAAAGAAAGACTTTTCATTTCGGTTGATATTCAACTTTAACAGCTCTTCTGTGAAGTGAAGTTAAATAAAATAAAGTAAGATGTGTAACGTTAGCCAGGTAAGCCCTGCTTATGACCCTGTGACTCCGCCTCAGGCCACGGTTAGCCCTGCTTGGCCCATGGGCAATCGGTGGGCCATTAGCACCTGGAAACTGGCCCCAACATACTAAGACTGGAAGTGACAATGGAAACAAAACTGGCCTTGGCATGCACAAGCTCGCCAGCGTTTGGTGCGATAGCGGAAAAACGGCTAGTGTCTAATACCCAAATGGATCCAAGCTGACCGATATTAGCTGCGTCATTATTATTGCAGGAGAAAAAAGAATTGGCTTTTTTGAGCCGAGATGGAGAGGGTGAGCTGAGCAGGAAACATGACGAATTGCTCCCCTTTTCGACCACGGCCGCTCAGTAATTGGTGGCCCATAATGTTGCTGCCAGCTTTGTTGTTCTCTATCTATTAGGGTCTGTTTGGGTCAATTACATTTTGAATCGGGTTTAATTATCCTCAGCACTATTCAGATTGGGTCCAACTGTCCTCAGGGCCCTCACAGATTGAGTCTCTCTTATTTGAAAATTAAATAATGGATGTCAGGTTGGGGTATGTTTTTCAAAGGTCCGTTTTGAGTGGTTTCAGATTGAATCCAAAACTTTGGACTAAAGAAGACCTCTGCCCACAACCCCTCTACTTCACCAACAACAACTTTCTTTTTGTATGTGTCACACAAGGGAAACTAAATGTATTCTCATTA
Organism: Sebastes fasciatus; assembly: GCF_043250625.1. Lineage (NCBI taxonomy): Eukaryota > Metazoa > Chordata > Actinopteri > Perciformes > Sebastidae > Sebastes > Sebastes fasciatus. The sequence continues at coordinate 11,620,752 of NC_133810.1, forward strand.
AAACCCTCATTTTATACACCTACCTGACTTGTGATTGGTTAAAGATATACAAATCTCTCCAATGCAAACCCTTTTCCCCTCATGTCAGTGCCAGATTTCTCTGCTGCACCAGCCCTGAAACAATGTAAGGATATTGGCCCGGCTAATCAAGGCTGTGTTACCATTCAGTCAGTGTTGGTTGTATTGGTAAATGATAAATAGTAGCCAGTGCGCCAGCTTACGAGCACGCAAGACTTATCTGTTAAAAGTGAAAAGGCTATCCATTCCTCCGGGGATAAACAAGAAGGAAATGCTGTTCTGGCATTTTCAGTAGTGTCGGATAATTCAGTTCCCAGTTTGTGAATTATGTGTAAATCTCTGGGTTTTGTATCACACCCATTGTACTCTGTTATAACATGATACATTATATATAGTCATAAAGCAAATTTTTGACTATGCCTATCAATTACTGATATTGCATTTGGTTAGTGTGTGCGTGCATGCGTGTGTGTGCATGGAGATAAATGGACTTTTGTGTCTACTGTACCTCAACACACATACTGCTTCACACCCGTAAACATTGCAAACCTTGCAGTGCGAGCCAAAAATCAAACAAAACCTGTTATAGTACGTGTTATTATGTTGTCCACACACTGTATTATGCTTCATCTATCATATTTTGTACTGCAGACAGAGCATGTGAGCGTGTATAAACCCCCATACATTGTTGCTGTCTGCTTGCCTTCAGTTTATGTCACTGAAAATGAAATTCATTTATTCAATAACCCACTTTAGCAAGCTGTTCACCCTCTGCCAGCACAACCTACTTCCCTCAGCTCTAATGGCAGCCCAATTATGAATGGTAGATGGGTACCTAATAGTAGAAACTACCTCTCACCAAGCCCAGGAGGGGAAGAAAAACTGGGGAAGGAGAAGAAACACGAGCGCTGCAAGATCACATCTCACGTCGACTTTATGCCGCTCCACTGACAAATATTAGATAGAGTTGAAAAATGCTCTCACTTCTGAGATCAGAGCTGCAATTATTTTCAGAATCTAATGTCAACTTCTCTTCCATCCCTCTGTTCTGGCTTTAGGCAGAATAAGACAAGCTCTTGTATTGTGCAGTACTGGGTAGAACTAGAAGTAATAACATGTTGCTGGAGACAGACAGTATTGATATCATAAGATCAACCACAGCACCTGCCCCCCCCCCCCCTGTCCCGAAGGAGCCAAGAATTGGAGTTATCAGAACAAATTTTCTTCTTTTTCTTCAAACAGTGGCTCTGCATAATCAAATTTTGTTTGGGATACTGAGAATACACACAATGTTCCTGAGCTTATTTATTGATTTATTGATGCTCTGTCGTGGTCCAGACGCCTCGGATCAATCATGCCAAATTTAAAATATCAAACTTTATAGATTGATTGATGGATTTATTTAACAATACTGAAGGTAAATGCAAGACTTCAAACAACAAACAGTCCTGACATATAATTTAAATTGTTGAGGATGAAAAGAAAGTAATTGGAATAGTATAAGAATCCTGGTTTTAAAGGAACAGTGTGTAACGTTTCGAGGGATCTATTAGCAAAATTTAACATAATATTCATAACTATGTTTTCATTAGTGTATAATCACCTGAAACTAAGAATCGTTGTGTTTTCCTTTGCTTAGAATGAGCCATTCATATTTATATATTTACAGAGAGAACCTTTCACTTTTTTAAATTCCCTGAAGGCCAGCGTAGTTCTCCGACACGCTTGCAAAACTGCGGTAATGTGAGTGCAAAACCGTGGTACTAGGGATGGAATGGTACGTGTATTCGTCACAAACCGTTCGGTAGAGGACGTTTGGTTTGGTCTGCGACATCCTTTCGGTACACCCTGAGACACAAACAGCTGTTTATGTCTACATCTCGCGCGCATGGAACAGAAATTCTGGAGCGCGAGTTGTACCCGGAAAGTTTTGGCAGCGCACCAGTTTATTTAGCCCTATTAGCGGGGTTAATCAAGCTCAACGGACAATGCTTTATGTCAAACTGTATGCCGACACTGTTAAACTGAAGTCGGATATATATCTGTGGATACGCTTCAAACATTTCATTTACGACAGCATCACCCGAATGTGTCGATTAGCGGAGCGAAACAAACCCAGACTGAATGGCGAGTCTCCACAGCGTTGAGACAGCCTCCCACTGCAGATTCAGACCGTGCCAAAGTAACTAATGATAGTGTTTATTGCTGTTTATGCGACCACAGGCATACAATGCGCCTTCATGTGTGTATATCAGTCTGTTTTACCTGCCCTGTATAAACAAGCATAAGCTGCAGCTCAAGATTTACTAACAGCCTTATGGCATTAGATTTACATTACAGACTTTTGTGATATTCATTTCTGTTATTAATTTATCTTTCATTGACAATATGTCAGTATTTGAGTGCATCAACTATTACAGTAAGAAGTATGGTCAATAGTCACTACTGAATGATTACATTTTTAAAATAGAAAAAAAAGAAAAGGTGAATTTTGTGTACCATTCCACTCCTACTTGGCACCACCAGCCGCTGTCTCACTTCCGTTGCTCCTAAAGTAGTGTTATTATGGTAAGGATGGCCTCTGAGCGAGGTACCACGGTTTTGCAGTCGGCGGCTCACTGAGCAGTGCGAGGTGTGAGCAGAGGGGTACTCAACTGTTTGCAATCTGCAACCACGCAACCAGATGCCGCAAAATCCTACACACTCTACCTTTAACTCCTGACTCATCATGCATTTTACCTATTATATCTCAATCACTTATGTTAGGAATTATGGAAAGCGAGAACAAGTTACATCAGAATAATGACTGATGGCTTCACTTTCCTGCAATATTTTGTGCAAATCCACAAGAAGAGACATATTACAATAGCCTCCTCTGAGTCACCTGCTCCCTTATTACTCACTTTCACTGCTACCTTCAGGCAGAGATCCTGAACAGACCGATGTAGCCCTATTCGCTCACAGACCTGAGACCCCCTGAGACTCCCTAACTGAGGAGTGACTAAGCGTGCGAATGCGTGATTAATCATGGTTTAGAATAAAAGCAAAAAGAGTCAATACCTTTTTCTTTCACTGGGGGCCAATCAGAAGTGCAGAAGGCAGGAAAGTGACACACACACACACACACACACTGTTTTCTGTAATCCAATCTCAACCACGGCATGCTAATACATCACAATTACCTACTCAATCTGGATGGTGCCATTAGAAATACATTGTCTCCATTACCACAGAGAGTCTGTGTGTGTGTGTTCACATGGGAGTGCGTGCCCTCACAAGTGTGGATGTCTGTTTGAGAACCGAGGCGCTCTCGATCTCTCCGCAGACTATTTCATATTCAATTACGTTTTCCTTACATCACTGGGATTGCTGCGTGTATGCCAAGTCAATAATGGCCCAGATCACTTGTCTGGGGTGCAGAGAGGCATTAGTGGCATTTAGGTTGTTAGCACCTTCATTAGAGGGGGGCTGGAACAAGCGTATGAAAAAGAGAAGGAAAGAAAAGGAAAAAAAAACACTTGCACAGGTTTGTTGTGCTTAAATTGCTTTCTCTGAACATTTGTACCAGCAGATGTTTGGCATTACATAGTCTGAATATAACTCGGGCTGAGGAAGTCCACTTAGACCATCATTATACCGGTACAATAGTATGTCACTGTGTTATTTTCACACACACACACACACACACACACACACACACACACACACTATATAAAATTATGTAAGATATATATATATTTTTTTTTAAAGAAATGGTAGCAGTAGACAGGTGTCTCAGGGTTGTTTAGATCAGGACTACTCAAACTGTGGTGCACAGGCTAAAAAACAGTTCAGTCACGTATGAATTCGGCGTATGAATGACACGATAATACGCAAGGCGGTTGGCAGGCAATATGAACGCCGTTCTTGCTTCTGGCGTGTCATTTGAATGCCATGTAGTCTGCACTGACTGCAATGTAAACACATTCGAGTAAATATGCTACGCTCAAATCTAGTGACGTAGAATAAAGAGTGAGAAAGACTGCTTATGGTTGGTGGGAGGGGAGATCGATGGGTCCAGCAAACACAGGACTCTCAACCTGGAGACCGGTTCTTTTTAGTAAGTTACGTTAGTTTGGAGAATAGGCATTTCTATTGTAAGACTATAAGTCTATAACTGTTCATTCAACCGTTTAACTGTGTTCATCTTCCAGTAAAGACGCTGTTCTCACACCTTACTTAAACACGTCATGCTGGTTTGTCAATTAATTTGTCACCCATCTGTATGTTCCAAAGGACATGTTTCTCCCCTGAATGAAAGGGAGCCATATAGTCTGAACTGACTGCAATGTTAACGCATGGGAGGGGAGGTGGTTGGGTCCAACAAACCCAGGACTTTCAACCAGGAGACCGCTGTTTGTGTCCCCAAGTGTTGTTGAGTTATATAAGTTATGTTAGTGATGGTTGTTACGTGTTTTCTATACTTATTTTGATTATTTATGTCATTACTTAGTTTAGTTACTTTAAGCTAAGCTTTCCTAAACCTAAACGACTGGTTTAGTTGCCTAAACATAACCGCGACCGTTTCCCGGTAACAACGTGGCGTTAAATGACATGCGAAAAGCTGTTTCACAACGTTAACTGCGTGGCGTTAACTGCGTGGCGTTAACTGCGTGGCGTTAACTGCGTGGCGTTAACTGCGTGGCGTTAACTGCGTGGCGTTAACTGCGTGGCGTCAAATGACACGCGAAAAGCCTAAAATGCGTTGTCATGACACGTGGAATATCCTTATAATGTCGTTCTATTTATATATGACTTCCCACGAGGTCATCAAGTTGGAAAAGGGCATTAGAAGGTTGGCCTCTAAAATGTGAGCATCATTAGAACTGTACAAGTATTTAAGTGAGCAATACTGACAGCTTGCAAGCTGCTATATAAACATCAGCTGTCTACTCAACAATTTCCTGACTCATCCCGTCCTAAAAAATGCAATCTCCCTTAACATTAATCATATTTGAATATTTATTTTGACCTATATCCTAAAATAAGCCATCCGTCCACAGGGAGGACTTACCAGGGCAGGACAGCTCTGATGCATGGGCCATCGGACAAGCAAACACTGCAAAACTTTCCTGCTTAATTAGCAAAAAAAGAAGCAAGAGAAGGCGACACGGGATCACGCAGACGCACGTCCTCATGCTGCACGCACACACTCAGTGCGCATGCACCGTTGAGGTAAATTCACTGCAGTGGCAAACCTGAGGTGACCTCTCGGAGAGGAGCAGCGAGGAGTGACACACCAAGTCAGGAGAATTAGCACCAGTGAAAAGAGCATCATTAGTGTTGACACTTCATTAGGTACAGGCAGAAAGGAGAGGAAGAGGAGGGAGGAAGAGTACGTGTCAGTCAGTGTGCATCCAGTACAGATGACGACGGCTCAGCTGGACAAATGAAGCGCTCCACCTGCCATAACCTCAAACCCATGACATGTAAGGACACTTGTATAGAGTCGCGCCACGTTCCACGTCCTTTCCTAAAGGCAAAATCTATAACACAATATGGCATCTCCTGCTGGCATGCTGGCACCCCACTACCTCCATCATACGGTGACAAAATGACTCAAACAACAGCAGGAAACGACTGCTAAGCATATTCTAGGTGCAAAAGGTTGGCTTGTTATGAAGGAAAAGCAATATATGTCAAATGTAGATGATAAATAGAAGCAATTGTCAAAAAGATACACTAGAATAAAATGTGGACTGCAGAAATATTGAAAGCAATAGTTTTTTCTTCTTTAACAACTCTATTAGGGTGATTCAGTAACTGATATCCATTATTACTGCCGTGCTTTGAATAAAATACCTGTGACCTTGAGAGCCACAGGACACATTTTAAAGAAGCATCGAAGACGAAGACTTGCCCAGCTCACCCTCTCTTTGAGAGGCTCTGAGTCCTTTGACACTGATGCCTTCATTTTCCTAGTATTGTTTGGTTTTGAAGACGTGGTCTCTCATCCAAGCAGCTTCATCAGTTCTATTGACTGGCATTCGTGGTCATTAAAACTTCTTTTTACTGTTGCTTTAAGACTAAACAAAAAGTTTCCTTTGACTTTTTGGATGCATTTCAACCTGTTGACTGAGAATCTTTATAGGTTTTTCTGGTTGTCACTCACAGATATTCACTTAACCTCTTGAGAGTCCAAAGAACTATAACATAAAGCTATTCTGGATGTACGAGTTCATCCCATTTATTTATTTTATTTGAGTGATTTATTGATTATTGGAGCTTTTAAGTACTTTTATCATATCTGTATATTGTCTTTTGTGTTTGTAAAATGTTTGTCAAGATGGATGCCTTGTGTACTGCAAACTAAATCTACCAATGGGTACAAATAAAGTAACTTGAACCTGAAGCTGAATCCCATTATGATGCATATGTATTCAAATCTTCCGGATCAGCCCGGTCTCCGATAAATTATGTTCCCATACAATGAAAGTGCATTGTCAATTACGCTTCAAGGGAAACACATTTTCTGCCAGATTACATTTGTTTTCGACGTATCACAAATTTCACAAAAGTCCACATAGACAGGAGGTCAGGGTAGATGGGTGGGTCAAACAAACACAGACCGCTGTTTGTGTCCCGTGTGGAACCAAAAGTCAACGTTGACTTCTTCTTCTCTGTAAGGAACACACTTGGACAAACGTCGACACAGCTCCATTCAGCTGTGGCTTTATGAGTTTCCCAACATCCAACCAGCACCTGCGTAGACTACTCTGAAAAAGGACAGAATCCAGTCATCATTTGGAAGAATGGTTCCAGAGCCACTGCCTGTCAGATTTAATTGGTGCCACTCAATCTTGTCCACAATTTCTGGCGGTTTTTTTCCCACCAAAAAGACACCATTCCACATGCTGATAAGCCAGGTTCTTTGGCCAGGGTTCAGTCTACCTCCATTCTCATCGGCTGCCCGACTGCTAACATAATGAATGCGTATTCTTCTCTTGTGATTTGTGATCCTTTAAGTAGGAAGCTATATGTTCTTTATTCAAGATTACCTCCATAAAGCTCCATGGGTTCAAGATTTGCAACTATACGCCCACCTGCAAGATCTACTCCCGGGTGTGGCTCCAGGAAAGGGCCAGGTTTCCCTTTTTACTTTTTGTCTACATAATAATCTTTGCTGGCTCTATAGCAATCATTAGTTACATAAACAATAGTTAATACATACAATATTAATGTATACCTTTCCATCTTGAGAGTAGGAGAGGACAAAGTCCATTGTCCTTATTTCAGATTATTCTTAAATTGGTACAGGACCAAATACGGGGGAACAAGGAAGTTATTTGTTGACACAAGATGCCAGTTCTGCTTTTTGTTAGAGACAGAGAGAATCACCATGACCCAAACGCTTTGTCAAAACTCATCGGCCAATGATGCATGTTGTCGTGTGCAGGTGTGAGGTAGATAGACGGAGAGAGCGAGGATCTCGTCTAACAAAATAGAGTCCACTTCGCTTAGTATCAAATCTCAGCAGCAGTGGGGAGGAAAGAGGAGAAAAGCAGAGAAGGGAGAAAAGATAAGGGAAAAAGTAATCGGGTGGGGACACCATCAGGTAATGACCTGATAACTGTAAATCTGCGATAATACAATATGATTACTGAACTCTTATTGCTCTGCTGGACCATGTACCGAGGGATATTTTACACATCCAAACTAATCTGCCCTCGAGACATTATAGCCGCAAATGGCTAAAACTGTATGATAGCAAATCAATGTAATTAACAAGGTTGGGAGGGCAGAAGAGATTTGTGGTGAATAATAGATTCTTCTTCCTTTTGGTATTATAGATTATAGAATTGTACTGTGTAAATTGAGCCTCATTACGGCCTTTCAGTATGCAGCAGCCTATATCTGTTTGTTTAAATTGTAATATATGTATTGATCCTTTTGTAAACTGGTTGATAATTATTGACAAATGACGTCAGTATGGGGACTGAGACAAGATGTTTGTCTTACCTCAACATTACCTTGCCATGCCTCACCGTAATGTAACGTCTTTCCTCGTCTTGTCTTGCGTGTTTTGTCCCTCTCTGTCTCGTCTTTCCCCTCTCTCTTTCGCCTCACCCTGTCTTGTCTCGACTTATCATGTCTCACCTAGTTATATCCTTTCCTTCCTTTGGTTTGATTTGATTGTACAGCTCTTTCCCTGCAGCCTCCGAACATCAGTTTAAATTTATCTGGAAAATAGCAAGACTAAAAGCAACTGATTAACATAGAGGACTGTTAGCAACACCAATTCCTTGACTGGGAACTAAGTTATAGATGGCATTGTTCTGTACCGTCAGGGGGAAATGCTGAGCTGCTAATATGACAGAAGTTTTGTGACAAGATTATTGGCTTAAGGACACAAAGTGTGAACAAAAGCTAAGTCTGATCCGTCTGTATAATGTGGGTCTCCTTGGGCTACACTACCTTCATAAATATTTGCTAGAAGCCTCAGGTTGGCATGAGCTGCGATTGGTTATTCTGCCAAGCGATTGTCAGACCAAACACGCTGATGCATTAAGTAGATCAGGAAACATTTGCATACTGGTTCACATATAATTGAAGCTGACATGTAGTCATGCAATTCTGAGCTGCAAACAGAACATTCCTCAGGCTTAGGTCTCGACCGGCTGTCCTCTACAATGGATGTATTTTGTTAAAATGAACTTGTCATTTGTTTCTGTCAAGCACATGTAACACATAATGGTTTTACGTTGCGCAGACAGTGGCACAGACAGTAACGTCACAGCCACACACACACACGACATGTCGGCGGTGTGGAATAGTGACGCACAGGTTGGAAGGGTTTGGGTAAGCTAACTAGAAAATTTCCCAGGTTCGGGCGGGCGTGTCGGTCAAAAAGTGACAAAGCAGCAAGTTATTAATAACTTACAGAAACATTGCATGCAAGCGTTACCTTATATCTCTGTTGCTCTCTTCGGATGTTTGATTAACACAATTTTTTGCGGGTTGGGCGGTGCAGATTGGCTCTCGTAACGGGTCAGGTCAACTTTTATTTTGAGATTTGTTTGACAGAGAGTGAGAGAAGGTCCTGTAACTTTTGTTTCGGTTTAGTTTTGGAGAAAATGTAAGTTATCTAATAGTTTTATTGTAAACATATAAAATTGAATTTCAAATTTTCATGAAACAAAAGTTACAACGATGTCTGCGAGTCAATTATAGTTCTTAGAAACAAAGAAAATCTGAATCGGCAGGTCAGACTTTTAAAAAATGGAAATCAGAATCGGCAAAGATAATTGCAACCGGTGCATTTCGAGTACATTGTAGACTGAATGATATTAAAGTATGATCACCTGAGTCCCAAGTATATTACTTTACGTGTATACTTGCTGCAAAAAAGACTGGATTTCTGTAAAACAAATTTACCTGGCCCTGAGAGGATTACCTTTTCCAGAGCTCACATCTAACACTACTTTTTTTTCCCACAGAAAGCTTTCACAGGTTTTCCAGTAGAAAAATCCCTGCGGATCCTTGTCTGTTAACAAAATGACTGCAACAGACCTTGCTTTCAGTCCAGTCTGTCTGTTAGACAGGCTTTGAATGACAGGCTGTTAGGACCATGGATCTGTGCTCGAGTCACAGAATGTGCTACAACGGACAGGAGCAGACTTTTTACAACTGTGTCAAGAGTGCACACACATAACCCTCAGTGTTACCGTACACCTCCATCTCTCCAGTCCCCGCTGTGAAAACCTGATTTAATGCTTTTGAGATCAAGCTTTCATTGGACCAAGTCTTTCATCCTCCCTTTCTATTTCTCTCTCTCCCTCTCTCTCCTCTCCTTCTTTAGCTTTTCTGCCTTTGGGGTTTTTGTGTTAAAAATGGTGTTGAAAGCTCGAGGGCTGAAAGGTGAATGGATGCCACTCTTGGTAAATTGCCCGTGAAGGACAGTCCGAGAGGAAAAGATGGATGGAGGAAGAGGGGGAACATGAGGGATTCAGTGGGAGTGAGCACTAAAGAGAGGACAGAAGAAAAGGGGGAGGATAAAAGGTACAATGGGACACTTTGAAAAAGATACCGAGGGATAGAAATAGAGAAAACAGAAGAAAGATAAGGAGAACAGATAGAAGCAGGTAAAGAACGAGTGAATGGAAATGTTAGAAAATAGCGGGAGAAGTGAGAGTGAAGAAGAGGAGAGGAACGAAAGCTGTAGCTGCCAGTCACTTCACTCCTTTGTCAAACTTGGGTTCTTGCTGCCTTCAAAGCCCAACATAAAATGGTGTGAATCAGGAAGAAAACAGGGAATTGAGGGGCTCCGGGGACGTAGAAGATTAACGGGAAATTGCAGCGTGAAACTCAGAAAGTTTGAACTTGAAACTGTCTGACTCAGAGAACCTGACAAATACAACTTTGGAGCGTAATAGGACACTGAAATATTCACGAACCGTGGTTTGCCCACAGCATGAAATAAGTATGAGACGGATCCATTTGGGTATTCTGTGCTGAAATGCCACACTAAACACAGAAAATCTTTTAGGATTTGATATTGTGTACTCGGTTAGCAGATATGCACTTCACCTGCGGTTCCCTTCTGCAATGCAGTGTATCATTTATTTGTATTTTTGGCCACAAAACAATTTGCATTTCCTGAGGTTGACTGCTAGAATAAAAAAAAACCACCTCTGCCCAATTATAAAAATGTTGGTTATGTAAGTAAGTAAGATAGTGTGTAGAATTGTGCGGCATCTAGTTGCGTGGTTGCAGATTGCAGCCAACTGAGTAGCCCCCCGCTCACTCCTTCCTTTCCGAGACTGTGGTAACGTGAACCGCCCAGGGCAAAACGGTGGTAACGCTGTCCACCTCGCTCTTACCATAATAACACTACTTTAGGAACAACGGAAGTCAAGCGGCGGCTGGCAGTACCACGGTTTTGCAGTCTGCGGCTCAAATTACCGCAGTTTCACAAGCATGTCAGAGAACTACAGGGGCCTTCAGGTAATGACAAAAACATGAAAGGCTCTCTAGAGCAAGTGTTTGGTTTGTCCTTTCTGAGCTTCTGTAGAAACATGGTGGAGCAACATGGTGGGCTCCATAAAGAGGACCCGCTCCCATTGTATATAAGAAGGGCTCATTCTAAGCTAACGAAAACACAATTTTTTTGTTCCAGGTGCTTATACACTAATAAAAACATAGTTATGAATATTACATTATATTCCATTTCTGCTAACAGGTTCACTCTGTTCCTTTAGAGTATTTTGCACTGACCATGATTTTTTGTCAGATTAGGACACGTTGTACCTTTAAGTCATATGACAGGCAGTGTCAAACATAATCGCTAGAAGACAAAACCAATGGAACATTTTGTATATTCCTCCCGTCTCATAATTTAAGCTCCTCATGCAAAAGTTGTTCTCACTTCCGATATTTATTTAAGTTGACAGTTACTAGCCTCTGTCAGGCAGTAAGGCCGCCCTTGGCTTGCCCTATTTCAGGAATTTTCTGCTATGCCACGCTATACAAAGCCGATAAAATACTGTTGGAAACGAGTGCATGTTCCACTCATTTCACAAACATTTCACCTTATTAGCTATCTATGATGCAAACCACTGAATCCCCAGTGGATGTTTGAAGTATCACTGGTGGACACTTATTTAAAATATCTAGAATAAACACTACACAGAAACAGTATAAAAGGCATAGCTGAGACAAAAATCTATGAATCTGTTCAGCTCCTACACCACTACATTTAAGTGATATCTCTGCATGTGCAGGTTCATCTAGCATGTAACATGATTTACAGTTTAAAGAATGACCAAAGTCGATATGAAGAATGGTGAGAGATAACAGAGGCGTGGAACAAGCTGTTCTGCACTGCAGAGAGACAAGGGAACACTGATACAATCTCCTTTCCTCTTGTCTTCTCCATATATCTACTGCACCTGCTTTTGTTCCCATGTGCTATATTTGTATCTCAACCAAATCGTCTCTGCAGAATTTATTCATAGCATAGATTGAATTTTGCTAAATCAAGAGGGAGTGGGGCGCTGCTATGTGCTCACATTTTACAGTTACACATCGGAAATCCTGCATTTATAAACAGAGCGGCAACCAGGACCCCAGTCTCAAATCCTCTTAAAAATACACAAACAAGCGAGGAGTAAATCAGATTCTAAAAGATTTGAACAATGGCACAATTTAGGAGGGATTGGCCTGGTCAATACACACAAAAATATTATATTTTTCTAACTAATACAACTTTTTTAGTGTAAAAAAATAGACAAATAAGGCTTTTTCATTTTAGATAAAACTACAACTACCACCTCTTGGTTGTAGTCAAGTTGTAGTTTACATCCATGTTTGACCAAAATATCATCACTAAATCCTTTTATCCTGTTAGACATTTGTGTGAAATTGTCATAATTAGCATATGAATTCTTGAGTTACGGCCAAAAACGTGTTTTGTGAGGTCACAGTGACCTTGACTTAGACCGACAAAATCTAATCAGTTCATCCTTGAGTCGAAGTGGATGTCTGTGCCAGATTTCTAGAAATTCCCTCAAGGCGTTGCAGAGATATCACTTCCACGAGAATGGGACGGACACGAGGTCCCAGTGACCTTGCCTTTTGACCTTTGACCAGAAAAATCGAATCAGTTCATCTGGACGTTCGTGCCAAATTTGAAGAAATACGCTCAAGGCGTTCCTGAGATATCACAAGAATGGGACAGACGTGAGGTCACAGTGACGTTGACCTTTGACCACCTAAACTCTATCAGTTCGGGACAAGGGAGAGTTGACAGACAAGACGATGGGGGAGGATTTGGTGTCAAAGCGAAAAGCAAAAGCACCTATTTGGCAATATTTCAGATATAAACCCAATGCTATAAGGGAACCGTCACATCAATGAGGAAATCGCCGTGCAGAGGTCGGAGCTTTCACAGCCTGTGTGTGCAGCACAGCAGCACCAGGGTTGAAACCTGCGGCCCCGCAGCAAAAGCTCAACCGGAGAGGCCAGACAAAACCGCCATCCATCGTTAAAGATGGATGGCGTCATCTTTTTTCTTTGTAATCTGTAACACCGGTGTTGTCACAAGTTTATTAAACGGTTGGAAAATACCCTCACATCCCTAGTTCATCCTTGAGTCCAAGTGGACGTTTGTGTGTGTCAGATGTAATGAAATTCCCTCCAGGCGTTCCTGAGATATCACGTTCACGATAATGGGACGGATTGACGGACAGACAAACATATGACCCGAAAATATATATTGCCTCCGGCCACGGCTGTCGCAGAATGACGGCTGAATTCCAATTAGCTGCTTCAGTTTCAGGATCCTGGTATTGTGAATGCTGTCTCACTATCACACTGTCATGATACAGAAATGGTGTTCTTGCCCTCGTAGATTTCTTATTCCTTTACTTCATTATAAGAATGGAAAATGTTTATTTTCCCACCATTTAATTGGTCAGGTAACCAGCAGATAGGAGGGACCATTTCCTTTCTATCACATCGCCTGATCTCTGCTGTTAGTAACTGTCAACTGGAATAAGGAGGGAGAAGCAGTGCTCACACACACACAGATGGACATGCACTTGTGTTTGTTTGAATGTAAAGGAAAACACACGCTTGCTTGAGGCCTGCACACAAATGTCCACCTGATGGGTCAGTGAGTTTTGATGGAGAGCCGGGTCATGGTGAACTGGAAGGGGGGCCACAGATTAAGGAATGAGGTGGCGTCTCGCTGTGGGTGGCTCGGAAGCAGCCTCCAGTTATTTTATTAGCCAGACAGAAACACCGCGGGATGCTCTCTAATACCACCGGTGATTTACACATATTCAGGGGACACACTCTCACACACACACACACACAGCCTCCTTCTCTTACACAGACACAGACCAATGAGAGCACACACACACACACACACACACACACACACACACACACACACACACACACACACACACACACACACACACACACACACACACACACACACACACACACACACACACAGCCTGAGCCTTCCTGACAGCGCTCCCTGGGTGTGTTTCTCGCAGGGCTACGCAGAGATTAGCCATTATTTCACATCAGCGAGGCTGGCAAAGTTTAAAGAGAGTTGTTACTGTTATCTTGACAGGTAGAAAACTAACTCCCCTCTGCCCTGCGCAGTGAATGAGTGTGTGTACTTGTTTCATTATGTATGTTGTGTACTTACATTGTCTGCATGTGTGTGTGTGTGTGTGTGTGTAAATACAGCTTCAGACAGGAGACTGAGTCAAAACAATGTCCCGTGGGCAACTTCAACCGATAAAAAACAATCACTGTTAGTGCCATCCTGTCACCTGCGAGGGTTGATAGTTGGCTTGACTGACTGTAACAGTAAAGAAAGTATGGAGACGGTAATTCAAATAAGCATCTTTCTTGATTGTTTACTTTGGAGTTTCTTCTGCAAGCAGGTTACATTTGTATTTGGACCAACAGAGCACAGAATATATGAACTGCAACACTGTCATATACAGTACATATGTTAATAAATATATGTTCATTTGGCTACTTTAAATCATAATAATATGCATTATTTTCGAGCAGAAACTATTCATGCAGAAACTATGTTTACACCTCTGTGTATATATATCTATTACTTCTCATCATGCATATATATATACACTATATTCCTGTTTACATTCAGGTTATCCATTTGAAATTAGAGATAGACGATAACGATTGGCACTGATTAATCAGCCAAACCAATCGTTATCGGCGGAAACTGAGCTCTGATAGCGGCCGATGGCTGCAGTCACGCGGGGATGTACATCACCGTTTTGCTCCATATACAAAGTCAAGGTAGAGGGGGAGAAAAAAGTTATCTCTCGAATATATATAGTGCAATACTATCAACTCTTTGTCCACGATACAAGACAGGTGGACGAGGAGGAAAACTAATCATTAGCTGTTACTTTAACTTGCTTACTGTACCAATTTGGCATTCTCTCTTCCAAATAATCCAGACATGTAACCGTCCATACATGAAATGAAATATGAAATATGCACCAACATTAATGGTTTGTAAGAGTGGCATTTAACAATGTATAAGACACGCAACAGAAGTAATCCTGGCTGTAAACCACCGAACAGGATATCGCCCATTGGAAAAAACAGAACATTTTCCAATGATGTAATCCATCAAATCACACTTCAGGATATTCTCTTACGAATTATTATATTCGGAATGACAAAAAACTGATTTATTTAAAAACTGCGTAAAAGTAGCCGACTATTGCTGCAGAAGTAAAGAAAACATCGGCAAATTTATCGGCTATCAGCTTTTTCCTGCTTCAAACTATCGTTATTATATCGGCCTTTAAAAATACAATATCGGTCGACCTCTATTTGAAATACTATCTACCACAAATTTACATTACTTATTTTATATTTATTTATGTTTATATCTAAGCTCTATATTTTAACTTGCACTCTTTTATGTCTAGATTCTCATTTTACTTTTACTTGATTTTCATTTTTATATACATAATTAATGAGCATTGTTGAAGGGAACCTGAGACCCAAGATTTTCACTGCCAACGACTTGCTTTGTTGTAATTGTTGTGCGTACGATAAAGAAAATTTAACTAATTCATTGATCTGCAACTATTTTAATAATTGATTAATCGTTTAAGTCATTGATCGAGCAAAAATATCAAACGTACACTGGTTCCAGCTTCTCAAATCCAAGGTATTGCAGATTTCTGTCAGTGTTATATAATTTTAAATTACACATCTTTAGGTTTTGGACTGTTGGTTTGACAAAATATGCTAAAATAAACCCAAATTTCAAGGACATCTTGTGGGGATCTGGGAACTTACGATGGGTGTTTGTTTGTTTGCTTGTTTTTACTTTTATTAAAAATAAATAATTATGAAAATGATTCATTAGTTGCTGACTTACTTCATCTTCATAAAACCTTTCTTACGAGAAGAAAACAACTCTATAACACAAGCACGGACATTTTATTAATCGCCAAACACAACAGTGATTGAACCTATACGCAGTTTATGAAAAGGCTGACAGTGCCTTGTCCTCAACCCTTGAGGGAATGTCTTTCCAAGGAAATTACCGAAGAGAGGAACTGAAACGAGCAGGGTCAGGGAAAATAACACATAAACTCAGACTTCATAAAGTCTACAAAGGCATCAAAATGCAGCCTAACCATTAGACTGAAAAATAATCATGACATCTCTCACAATGAATGAACTTGAGCATATACTAAACGCAGAAAAACAAAATGACTGCTTGAAAGGTGGACTGTTTTGAATGATGTGTTGTTTTGAAATGGGCTTAGTCAACTTCTACTACTTCTATCATCACTTTTTAATGGTCCACATTAATATTTCAAGTCTACCTAAGCGGATCCAACAGCAGTTATCGTAAGCCCGGAGATTTCAAAATACTTCTTCTGAGCAGAGTGACTTATCTGATGCCGGAGGCTGGGAGACGTGTCAAATGTAGTGAGACGCACCAGCCTTCCCTTCGCACCTCTTATCCTCACATGCAGACTCTCTCCAAAAGAACCTCAGACCCCACCCCGATTTATTTCAGCTCTATTTTCTTCTGTATTTTTTTTTTGCCTCGCTGTGATCCAGTTACAAAGGTTGCCTCAGTGAGAAGATCCTCTCCCTGCTCAACTCTCTGTCCTACATATCAAGTCGGCCGGTCTCAAAACACTTCAAACACGATATCTTGTGTTACTGTGAAAATATGGTACTGTTGATATATACTCGAGCTTCTTTCACACGTCACGACTGTATGGTTTCATCCTTTATCTCACTCAATTACAATTAGACCACCAAGAGCCAGCAACGTGACCCTGCAATGGGACCACCCAAATGAATTCCTCATGCATGAGTCTTATTCAATATCAATTCCTTTCAATATCGATAACTCATTAAAGGCTCGTTGTCTTCAATAAATGATTGAATAATGGGAATGAGCTCAGTTTCTTCCAATTGTCCATGCATGACACGGTTCAATACAATCAATTACTCATTCTCCTGGAATCTTCCACAGGACTTCCTCTCCTCTTGAAAATGACCTCCACAAAACATCTCCACGTTCCTGATTGGGTGTTTGATGGTTTCCATCATCTGACTTATTTCTGATGCTGAGGAGGATGTGAGATGGGTGATATACTGGTATTGGTGTTAACCTCCCATTGGGAGAGGATAGGACTTATTGCCATAAGTGAAATTATTCATTAAGGGCCTAATTGATAACATTTTGATGTAGATGAATGATTCAAATGTGTGCTGGGTCCAAAATGAATGTTTTGTTTATCTCTGTGGAAGATATCGGACATTTGGTTCCCACTTCTAACAAGGCTTGTGAGCCAATAGTAAAACAACGCATCATGTGGTATCTCTGGGTTGTCATCGAGCAAGTTGCCAGTTAGTGTAAAAAAAAAAAACGGGTAAACGAGTTAAACGGTTAGTGCCCGGCTTCACTCAGATATCATTTCCATGTGCTCAGCGATAAAAGGTGGCTGCATCTGCCATACCTGGCTGCACTGACACTGGTGTCTCCATCAGGCTGCAAAATAGGTTAACATTTGACGTTAAAAAACAAGAACTACCAACAGCCAAAGTTCTTAACACCTCAACTAATGTGTTGTCGACAGATAGATTGTCAAAATGAGAAAAGTAACAGCTTCAATCCCTGAATCACACACACACACACCTAATGTAGGCCTATATAGCTACATGTTGTAAAATGACTTCATTACTCTACTATGAAAGATTCATCACTTGACATGACTGTCTTGAGTCTCACTCGACTCAACCATAAAATATGCAGGTTTAGCAACCAAATGGCAACCACTTGTTGTCAAGTGAATGCAATGGAACGGGGGAGGGAGAGTGCAACATCTAGTGTCTGAATGTCATCAATGTTATCAATAGCACCTTTAATACTATCTGATGGGCATACTGTACCATAAATTGGCCAGGGCCACTTTTAAACAGGCTTGTATTAGAGCCTTTACTCCTAATCGTCCCTGTTTTGAAACTATATTTCATCTTATTCCTTATTTTCTGACTGGCTGCTGTTTTAATTTAATGTTGCAGCTGTTTGCGGTCAAAGAGACAGTGTGTAGAATTTGGCGACATCTAGTGGCGTGGTTGAAAACTTGCAACCAACTGAGTACCCCTCCGCTCACTCATCCCTTTCCAAGACTGCGGTAAAGTGAGCCGGCGAGTGCAAAACCGTGGTAACGCCGTTTGCCCATCCGTACTGTAATAACACTACTTTAGGAGCAACAGAAGTCAGACGGCGGCTGGCGGTACCACAGTTTTGCACGCACAAGCATGTCGGAGAACTACGGTGGCCTTCAGATAACGTAAAAACGTGAAAGACTCTCTTGTGTTTGGTTTTCCCCTTCTGGGCTACTGTAGAAACATGGCGGAGCGACATGGCGGACTCTGTGAAGAAGACCTGCTCCCTATGTAGATATGAAGTGCTCACTCTAAGCTAACGAAATCATGATTCTTATTTTCAGGTGATTACAAACTAAGGAAAAGATAGTTATGAATATTATATGCCATTTCTGCTAATAGATCCCCTGAAATGTTACACATTGTTCCTTTAACACAGACTCAACACTTTCTCCATATTTACCTGTTAAATTCAGGATAATGTACATTTCCACAGCATTAATTCCATCAGTACGACAGCAGTGTCACATCATACTCAAGAACACTGTCAAGGAAACTTCACACTTCCTGCTAACAAGCTGTTTGTCCATGCCCTCAAGAAAAACACTTGGAAGCATTTTCTGATCTGACGCCCCCGTTGGCAGTACGACATCTATTGTCAATACCTTCCAAAACTGTCACAAATCACTGTTGAATAATAAAGCTGTTATAATGAGACAATGCTATGGTTAAGGTTTGGTTGAAGTTGAAGCACAAAAACAACTTGGTTAGGTTTAAGGCAAGATCATGATTTGGGTTAAAGTCACTACTTCGTTAAGGTTATGGAGCCTTCGTTGTCATGGTTACAATAATAAACATGTGGTTAAGGTTTGGGGCACTGGCTGAAGCAATTGATGCTGTCATTTTTCTTGGGTGGACAGTCTCCTTCCTGCAGATGTTTCACATTAAAATCCTACCAGGAATGGGAGTCACTGGTTTATGTTGAATTTTGCAAGATAGCCATTATGGCACGGGTACAGCAAGGCCACCATTAAACAGCCTAAAATTAAGGACCAGCCTTTTTATTGTTTCTTCTGGACGGATAAATGCCGGCTTTTATTTGAGAATTTACAGTCCATATACAAAAGTGCACATATAGCAAAAAGAGTGGCGGCTGTGCCAAACTCGCAGATAGGTGGGCAGTGCTTTTTTTCAGCTCAGTGCTCTTGCTCTCATTGTGCAGAGAGAAGTCTGATATTTGTCTTCTGCTGCATGTGCACTTTTGTTTATGTATGAGCATCAGAAAACATCGATAAATGTCACTTTTTTGCAAGGAAAGAGCTTCCGATAGTCCTTTTGTTGAGGGTGAAAAAACAAACACCAGGAAAGCCACTAAACCACAGTTGTAACCTGCATGGTTTGAAGCAGAAGAGACAGGGAGCCAAAATGGGTGTATTTAAAGTGGCAAAGTGGCAGATGAGGGCCCCAGTGCAGACGTCTAAATCTGCCTCTGTTACAGTGGAAGGCCGTGCTATCCAAAGCCTCCATGATACACGGCCAGAAAGCTTAAGTGACTAAGTGCACCTCCACCCAGGGGAATTAGGGAGGGAAGAGGCCTCGAAGAATAATTCTGGCGGGCTCTGAATTATTGTCTTTTCCCAGCTGGCTCCCTTTGCTTCTCTCTCTTCTCTCCCCCCACCCCGTGGCTGCGAATACAGCCAAATCCCCCCTTGCTTTGCCTGGCTGGCTGGTAGATTTCGACCATGTAGAAAAGCCCCGTAGAGGTTTAACGGATGGTTTTGTGTGACTCAGAGAAACTAAGCATACGGCTAGTGCCAGGCAAAGAAGATGCGATAGTAATAACAGTAATAAGAAAAGACGCCGCCAGATAAACATAAATTTTAGTACCTGCTGGTTTGTGTTCCACTTTATCATAGGGCGGGATGCTGTGTTCTGAATTAAAGTTTACAGACAGAGAAACAGACAGCAGAGAAAAGGGAGAAGGAGGTTTTGAGTACCGCATCTCCGATCAGCGTGATCTGTAATTTCCAGCAGCATTTTTGAAGCTTCAGCAGCGGAGGAAACAGACCTGCATCGGCTCTCACAATCAAAATCTTTACAAAAAGTGCATTGATTTTACTGTACCTGAGAGAGAGGAATTATTTCATCTCACCTCAGGCTCTGAGGATCTGCTTTACAGGAGGCACTCTCAAAGAAAAATCTATTTAATGTGCACTCTCGCTCAGGCACTATGGATATCTAACATATATAGATATACATAAAAGCTCCTTTAATGTGTTATTTCCTTCTCCGTTGCAAATTATAGAGATTTTATATTCCAATAGCCTTGCAGTTGAACAGCAGTGAGGGAGTCTGTGGGCATTTAGGAGGAGTTTTGAGGGATGTGCATGCATCTGTGTATTTATGTGCATCCCTGCTTGCGTGCAAATGCAAAAAAAGGTGCACGTTGTCAGTGAGCACCGACTCAGCTCACCTCCTCCTTATTCATGCATTCCCTCCCTTTTCATATGCAGCGCGGCGCTTCGACATGAAAAGAGCTACCCTAATTGGAGACCTAAATGTAGTTTCCGTTGCACATTGCCACATCGGAATTCACAGAAAATAATAATAGCACTGAACACTAAAAGGGAGAAGGGCGTGTGTGTGTGCTTGTGAAAGAAAATGAGAGGCTGGGATGGAGGGAGGCAGACGGAGAGAGAGAAGACGTGATTACGGCTAAACTGTCGTCTTCCATTTTCGATCTGAATGATTCCATTATCTGGACATAATCCGTCCAAGATCTGCTTATTCTTCATTCCAGCTCTGGAAATTTCACAGTGAAAGAACCCGTTTCTGTCACTGCATCTCAATCAGGTCATTGTCTTACTTTTCAAGGGCAAGCGTGCTCAGCCGGCACTCGATAAAAGCCAACGCCGAGGCGTTGTACGGCTTGAGGACATTGATTATACAATTCGTTTGTTTGCACACGCTATACATGTATTCTCTCTTTCCTGCTCTCTTCCCAACCCCCTCTTTCGTCTCCATTTACACACCTATGGGAAGTTGGCTGTCAGTGCTTGGAGCTGTGGTCATACAGCTTAAGAGCCAGCTAAGGTAACGGATTGGTCTCTGCAGCTTAGCGTGGGCGAGGTGCTTGGTCAGATATTGGAAGAGATTTTAATGTGGTTTGCATGCATGAGAACAGCAACCCAGAAGATGACTTTGGCTGGCGTGGAGAAAAGGGCAGAAAAGAAGAAAGGGTTTGAGGGGGGGGTGGAAGGGTGAATAGTTAGTGAAGAAGGAAGCATAAAAAAAGAGAAGAGGGAATTTGCAAATGACTGGAGAGAAATAAGAAAAAAAAACTGGATGGTTTGAAATGAAACAGAGAGACAGGAGAGAAGGGCGAATAGAGGGAGAGGGCCTCAAAGAAAGAAAGTGGAATGAGGCGTAGAAGGGAAGCAGGAGAATGTGAATAAGGCCGCGGAAAAAGGAAGAAAGAATGAGAGGAGGAAGATTGGAGGAGCGTCTGGTTTAAAAATGAAACACAATGAGAGAATTTCACCAGAGGCATGGATTGTCTATCCAGAACATTTCCTTTTCAGCACCATCAAAGACGGCGAAACTTGCCGATGCTGCGCTTTTTATCTCTCCATTCTCTGACTCTCTCTCTCTCCACTTCTGTTTTGTTTCTCTCCAAAAAGACCTCTGAAATGACTGACATTCAAGGGTGACCTCATTGTAGTTTTCTTATTCTGTGATTTTTTTCCCTCCAGAATGAGAGTTTTTGCTGTCTCACGCCAACAATATCACGAGAAATTGCACCGATGTGGGACAAAGATTAATCTCCTTATCTCTTCTAACAAACCCGGGTCTAAGGGTGTGCATATTATTAGCTTTTAGACCTCTGTATGGTTTAATATCGCTCCACCAGATATGACTTCTCACCACAGACAAAGACTGTGTGATATATCTTTGGTTCCACGTGGCGAAGAGTTGGTGGTCTTTTCTGCGAAGCCCATCAATCATACATGAACAATTAGGCAGCAGAAAAGAGACGGGTCAAAATTCAGAGATTATCAGATAAGAAGTTTCTTTCTCTTGATGT
Organism: Sebastes fasciatus; assembly: GCF_043250625.1. NCBI lineage: Eukaryota > Metazoa > Chordata > Actinopteri > Perciformes > Sebastidae > Sebastes > Sebastes fasciatus. The sequence goes on from NC_133810.1 coordinate 11,643,043, forward strand.
GGGAGTTTGATGAGGTGCAACTGTCTCATTAGGTAGTCATTTTGGTGCCTTCTTTGTGCTTGGCTTTAGACAAATCCACCAGCTGATTTATGAGTTGCACTCTCTAGCAACGCCACCTTTACTGCGGCGGCACACTCCAACTGAAAGCAGTTTTACGGAGTGCGTGCGAAAGCACAGATGGTCGGATTGATCGCAGTCAGCAATCATCCCGTCTGACAGATGAAGGTATGTGAATGTTATTCAGTCACAATGCAGTAGTCTGAGATTGGTTGAAAGTCTTTTGGAGAAATAAAAACATCCACAGGACGAGTGTGAAAGTGCAAAATGACTATTCAGAATTTGCTTTGCTGTAATTATAAATCAACAAATTTGCAATCTATGATTTTTTTTGCTTTGTAATCAGAAGAAGTTAGTGTTTTCATTGTCAACTAACCTGGTAAAACACAATTGTTTGGTCTATTAAATATTAGGATTTAAACAAAAATGCTCATCACAGTTTCCCACGGCCAAAGGTGATGTCGTCTAATTACTTCTTTTATCTGACCAGTAGTTCAAAACCTCAAAGTATTACGTATACTATCATAGACGACAAAGAAAATCAGCAAATATTCACATTTGAGAAGCTGGCATTTTTTATTAGAATAAAAGATTAAAAAAAACACTCGATTACCAAAAGTTGTTTCGGATTAACACATGATCAACGTATCCTCATACAACGGTTCGTATGATATCTTATGAAAAGTTATTCCTCATTTTTCGTGCGTTTTCCTACAAACGTCTAACAACACATGTCAATTTCGGCTTGTTACATGCATACAGTCTTTTCAAAGTAAACTTCTGTCTTCACAGGAAATAATTTGGTTAGGTTTAGGCAATAAAACCACTTAGGTTTAAGAAAAGATCGCTTTGGTTAGGTTTAGGCAATAAAACCACTTAGGTTTAAGAAAAGATCGCTTTGGTTAGGTTAAGGCAACAAAACTACTTAGGTTTAGGAAAAGATCAATTTGGTCAGGTTAAGGCAACAAAACTACTTAGTTAGGTTTAGGAAAAGATTGTGTTTTGGGTTAAAATAACTATGGAAATGGCGTAACTTAAGTACGTGAGTTTCGTGACAATTAAAGCAACGTTGACTTCTGGTTTCAAATCGGGTACGAACACCGATCTCCTGGGCGAAAGTCTGGTGTTTTTTGACCAACCCATCCACCCCGACCTCCTCAGTATTGTTTGTCGCTCTTTATACTTCCTGGTTCATGATTTTGTGGATTACATACAAACTGATTTTGTGAGATATATATACGAATTACAGTGCATTACGTTTCATAGGTATAGCTACGAATGGTGTATGAGAACAGCCTGCATGAACAACATATGAAATTGAGGTTAGGAAACAGAACCATGCATTGTTTTTGAGAAAGCAATGGTATTTTGAGGTGAATAAAAATCATAGTGACTTCATGGAGCAGAGGCTTATGGGTTTTGCATTCAGGTTATTTTTTTTCCAGTTGTAGCAGCTCATAACAGCACAGCCAGTAAGCCAGTAAGGAAAGGAAATGTTCAATTTTAACATTAATCAAGGTTCTACATAGATATATTTCTTGGCAAAAGCGGTAAAAAATTAGTTTAACACAACACTAAAGTCTTATTTCACTTTACAAGTGGGTTCCACCACAGTAATATCAGCTTGTTTATTTCCATCTCCAACCTGAATTAGTCTATATTTGGAATACAGCAAGTAAAGGATCTGAAACTGGGGGATGCACACAGCATGCTAATCCCTACCATCCAATCCCTGTGCAACTTTTACCACTTTTTACTGTGAAATTTATTGGCAGTTCTACCTCCATAGCCTGAAGTTCATACAGCTCATCGAGCCCTGAGACTTGTCAATCAGCTTGACGCGCTGTCTATCATGAAAAGGCATCTCGCCTGCAGCCGAGCTAAGCAGCATCCGTGAAGCCGCCAGAGTCGTTGAAGAAGCAGATGGTGAACACGAGCAATCGGCAATAAAAACAGGAATGTAAATGGTGACTAGTGTTGTTTTAAATTTCAGTGTAGCTGCGGCTATAAAACACACACCCAAAGCAACTGGTACACACACAGAAATGTTCTAAACATTAGAGAAAATACTATTAAAAGAGGTGATTTGGGGTTTGAGGAGTGCAGCATCGACGTGCATCATGTAGAGCTATTCATCTGGTATAATGTGAAAAATGTATACAATTCAAATGGCACAAGTTCTCCTGCACAGGCTATAAAAATGAATCATCAGGCCCCAAAATGCAATAGCCCAAATACTTAATCCAATGACTCTATACAGCGTTCACACATAATTGTATTTTCCGACGAGATTAATGGAACCGCGATCACATTTTTGCATCTGAGACTCTGGTTATATTTTAAAAGTTTGAAGTCTTCTCGGTAATATTGTGGGTTCATTCTTTTTTTTCTTGTCCTTTCAATCTCTCTTCTGATAATGTCCTCCCAGCGCCTCTGGAGCCACAGAGGCAGAGAGCTCTAGAGGCTCACAGATAGCAAACCACCGTTTCTGTCCAAAAGATGGGGTTCTTTCATCACTCAGAAAACCCTCGAAACCCAAAGGCACCTGCGAACATTTCCTCCTCAAAAACGTCCTAACACCGACTGCTCCGAGAGCATAAGCCATCCTTCACTCTATCTCCACTTCTCTCTCCTCCCATCTCCCTTCCGTTTCCAATTCTAAACTCTATGATCAAGAGTCATTTTGTGGCATCGCAGCCTGTTTGGAAGCCAATCATGGTCCAATATGCACAGGTGTGATGTGGAAACATGAAGCCTCCAATGGACATTTCAGTGAAGTAGGAGACATATTGTGTCTAGTAGTTAAACATTTGAAATGAAAAAAATATATATTAGGGCTGTCAAAGTTAACGCAATAATAACGCCTTAACGCAAATTTCTTTTAACGCCACTAATTTCTTTAACGCATTAGAGCATGCGATTTTTAGGTTGGAGTGGGCTCAGTTTTAAAGCTAGAGTGAAGATACTGGCATCATATGAAACTATAAAATCTAAGGAATCCATTGGTACCAACCATGTCATACTAGCTTGTTCCGAAAGAGGAAATAAGAGATACAGATACAGATACAGATACAGATACAGATAGCTTTATTTATCCCAGAAGGGCAATTCAGTTTCTGTAGTCCACCGAGACATATACACATTCATACTGCAGGCTAAATACTGGAGGCTAAATAACGCTCCTTTGGCAAGAGAAAAACTGGCATGGCCATTTTCAAAGGAGTCCCTTGACCTCTGACCTCAAGATATGTGAATAAAAATGGATTCTATGGGTACCCACGAGTCTCCCCTTTACAGACATGCCCACTTTATGATAATCACATGCAATTTGGGGCAAGTCATAGTCAGACAGCTGTTGTTGTCTGCTGGGTTTGAGTTTGCCATGTTATGATTCGTGCATATTTCTTTATGCTAAATGCAGTACCTGTGAGGGTTTCTGGACAATATTTTGATGTTGTTAATTGATTTACAATAATAAATATATGCATACCTTTGCATAAAGCAGCATTTTTAACAGATACAATATGTGCGATTAATTTGCAATTACTTTGCGAATAATTGTGATTAACTATGGACAATCATGCGATTAATCGCGATTGAATATTTTAATTGATTGACAGCCCTAATTTATATATAGTCTGGATTTTTCAATGAATAATGTTGAGATTTTTTTTAAAGAATTTTGAGGGTTGAGTTAAAGTTAACACATTTTTCAATAAGATATAGTGACTCAAAATGTGCTCTATCAAACAGTCAAGCTGAAAGTTAAAATGTTAACATTTAAATAATTAGCCAGCAGAATTATTTGCTTTTTCCACAACTGTTTTCATAAAATGAATGAGAAGAAAAAATTGGTTCCTTTTACTGTAGGACACAAAACTAGGGCTTTTTTTTTCCATATGCAGTTCTAATTAAGCTTAGCTGGTGTAGTGTTAGAGGTTAAGATCACACAGATGTGAATGCAGAGAGAGACGTGGGAACATTAAAAAAAAGAGACTTTCAAATCTCAGCCCTCCATTCCCACAGAGCCCTGGAAAAAAAAAACTTGATTTGTCAACCTAAATTACATTGACTTCTTACAAGACACTTTTCCCTACTGACAGAGGAGGAAGCACATTCGCGATAGTGGGCAAAGAAAATAAATTGACATTTAAATAATCCTAATCGCTTTCTCAGGGAGCCCAGTGGTGAGCATCTCAGGGGCAAGGCGGCAAGAAGATAACACTGCCTGTCATCACTGTTAAAAGTGTGTTGGGGAGGCTCCTACTGTATCTCACATCAAATATGTGCCAGCTGAAACCCCGCTGAGCCCTCTCGACCCGAAGCAAATGAAAGATTTGAGGGCGCAGGAATGAGAAAGAGAGGAGTCAAAAAGAGTGAGAGATGGGAAATACACATCCAACTAGAAATGAATAGAGTACAAGAAATATTGTTGCCTCATTAAAATCGTTGTGTGCCACAAACAGGGTGAAAAGTTTGACAAGATTTGTTTTGGAAGTTATAATAATTGTTCCCTCTAAAAGCTTATGGGATAATAATATTGCAGCATTAAATGTATTTCAGTGTAGTTTAAGTGACTCAACGCCCGCAGCTTACAGTGAATACATGCATCTTAGAGTAGGCACACCAAATTGTCTCCATTACACCACAATTACTTATGAGGATTGCCATTCAAAAAGCAAGAAAGACTCGCTGGTTTAGATGCTGTCAAACTGGGGGCACCAGCAAAGTAGACGAGCAGACAGTCTGACAGAAGAAAGTAGAGGAGCAGCAGCTGTGACAGGAAGTGCACCTCCACACTATTCTCTCACATCACTCAAGGCCAAAACAGGCATCTAAAACTTTAGATCAGATTGCTCAAATTAAAATTCTCTACAAGATAGTTGTCCCCGCCAAATGTTCAAGGTTAGGTAGCTCCAGGAAAACCTATAATGGAGGCCTGTTGGCAGTTTTTTCCTTTTTGAAGGAGGGTTGGTGCCAAGGAATCACTGGAGGTGTCACAGTGGTGGTTCTTGTCAATTACCAGCCAAATCAAAGAATCAGCTATGTTGCCTGTAAGGCTGCAACTAATGATTTTTTTTCATTATCAATTCATCTGCTGATTATTATTTTCTCAATGAATCGTTTTGTCTATAAAACATTAGAAAATAGGGAAAAATGTCAATTATAATTTCCCAATTTCTTTTTTTTTTTGTCCAAAAACAAACCCAAAGATTACCAGTTCATTATCGTACATGACAAAAAAAAGAGCAAGTCATAATTGAAAAGCTGTAACCAGACAATGTTTTGTCATTTTTACTTGGAAAAATGACTGAAATGATGAATTTATAAAGAAAAGAGTTAATTTTCTGACAGTCGAGAGTGACAGTCTGCTGTCTGAGAAGATAAAATTATATATAAAGTTTCAACAAAAACTGAAAAACTATAACCGTCACGAGATTCATTGCAGGACTGTTGTATCAATTTGAATTAGTTTTAGCTCAGTGAACATAATAAACCGGTCACTGAGTATATTGTCTACAATAAAGGTTAGAATAACACTGGGACACAGGTCACATTTCATGGAGACTTTTTCCTCTAGAATTACAAACTTGACCTTCTGTATGTTGTTGGAAATGGTGTGACATTTTCATATGAACAGTAAAGAAAGCGAAAAATAAGCATTGAGGACGGGCTGGTGGATGCATGTAACTTTTCCTGACACCTATAAGAGGAAATGTTTTCTCTTAAAAATGGCTGCAATCTTTCCTTAACACTAACCCAGTCATTTTAGTTGCTTAATCTCTCTAACTATAGGGATGGCATGGCATGAACCACTTACGTGTCATTTTCAAAGGCGGCGACAAATAACCTCTTTTGTCGTTCAGGTATGAGGACTTGTTGACCTGCGATAATGTCTTTCAACGTAGGTGAGAAAATTGTGATGTGTGATTCGGAGACTTTTAGAGCTCAGTAATGAGCTCCATCTCCAGCAACATGACTCTTGACCTTCTCTTCTCTCGAGGAAAAAGACACAGATGTCATGTAATAAGATTCATTACTTTTCACTCTCTCTCTCTCTCAACGTGTCTTATCCTACCCAGCCACCAAGCATCCGTCCCTCCTCCCCCTATGTGGAGCCAAAGGGTCCCTGTCTCTCCTCCTCTCAGGAGTACCATCCTCATGCACCTCTCCATTCCTCCTCTCACTATCACAAACTGAATCCGCTGACAGCTCCCCATAAAGGAGAATTCCAATCAGTCTACCCACCTGCACAATGGGAGATATGAACGAGGCCTTTTAACGAGACATACAGACACAGACTGGGAGACTGGGAAAAGGGGAAACAACTAGCCTGGTTCTCTCTAAAGTTAAAGAAAATACCTACTAGCACTCACTAATTAACACATTGTATCTTGTTTGTTTAATCCGTACACAAAAAGAAATGTAAAAGCTATGTGCTGTAACTATTTCTTGGCAACCAGCAGCAGGGCAAAGAACGTGTATTGCTAAGAAGTGCGTAAGAAGTGATATTTAACTATTTACTTACTTACTTATTATTTATTACACTTTCTTACCCGGCCGCTTCCCAGAGGAGCATAAAGTGATATGCATTGTACTAGCATTACTTTGTTACCGGTGCAATCGTTAACTACAAATGGGTCTTCACAACAAGATATCTGCGTTTTCATTGGTGGATACGTTTTAAATTTTGCAGTGAGGAATGGAACAAGACGAAACCGCCCTACAGTGAGCTGTTAGATGAGGAGCTGAAGGCGACAGCCTCTTACTGTGGTTTGTACAATCCAGCATAACATAAAGACGGAGAAACACTGTAAGCGCAGACATCCTCTTTTCAACAGGAAGCAGTGGGATTTTTTGGATAATGAGATCTTAATTTTAAGAAACAGAAAATGTACCAGGCGTTCGGTATTCAGCCCGACCCCTGACATCTCTCAGTTAGATGTTTGTCTCTCCTTACAATAAGCGATTTAGAGACAGATGAGAGAAAGGGAATTGGTGCTGTCAGATATTAGAGGAGAGCCAAATTGATTTCTCTGGGACCAAAATGAAATGAGACCAGGATGAGAGTCATTTTCTCCAAGAGAGGCAGCGCAACTCATTCCGCAGGACAAATCTAGAAATGTTCCTGAATCGAGGAAAGAAGCACCGCTGGGCCTTGTAGAATGATAAGAAATGGTTATAGGGTTTAGGTATAGCATTGCTTAGATTACAGATAATGATCAGACACGATTTTGATGAAGTAATCAATCATTTCCTTCTCTTTTCTTACTTGTTTCTGAAAGGAGGACCAAAAGATGCATAGACTCAAACTCCACTGAATCAGGACCTTATCCAGCCATTCTCTATGAAGCTCCAGCTGTATGAGGCATAATGACTGCCACCATTCATTACTCATTCCACTCCGACTTCCCTATTTTGGATTATTATTCTCCAATAGTCTCACCCTAATTTGAACCACTTGCTTGGCTCTCGAGCTAATTAAACCGTGCACCACAGTTCTAGCTTAATGCTTACAAAGGGCTCTGGCACCCTGTACTATACAACTCTCCCTCCCACCTCCTACCTGTTTGTATTCAAATCTGTACTCATCTCGGTTTCAGTGTTCACAAGTCAGCACTTTGCCTCATCTTGAAAAAAGTTTCAGACCTCGTTTTCTGTCCTCTCATCCTCTTATTTTCTCCCCCCCACACAGATGAATAATAAATGGAGCATCATGGGGATTGCTCTTTCAGATGAGCAGCTGTGTTTTGTGAGTCAAATGCCCTAAATTTCACAAGACATGTTTAGAGTCAGTGGCAAAAGTTTTGAGGAAGATTAGTTCTGGATGGTTTGTTAAAAATCCTCAGCATTTGAGGGCTTGGAAGATCATCTCTAAGCTAAACATATTCATCAAGAATCAAGCAATGCAAACTAAAATGCAGTTCTATTATATGCAGCTAAAACGTGATTTTAAAGGTCCCATATTGTAAAAAGTGAGATTTCATGTCTTTTTTTAATTTTTTATTATAAAGCAGGTTTAAGTGCTATAGAATACTGTGAAAGTATCAAAATGCTCAATCCACAGAGAAATACACACAGCCCGTATTCAGAAACTGTGCCTTTGAAACAACCCGTCAGGATTTTTGTGATGTCACAAATACACAATAAATAGATCATTACACAGTTTTAAATATAAACCATCTAAATGTGTCCCAGTTTATTTCCGGTTGCAGTGTATGTGAATGGCTTCAGCTGACAGGAAGTAAACATGGACCCAAGCTGTTGCCTAGCAACGTAGTTCTGTTGAAATGAGCTAAAACGGAGCATTTCAGACAGAGTGTAAAAACAGGCATATTCAGGTAGACAGTATGACAAAATTAAGGGTTTTTGTTTTACATTAAAGCAGGTAAACATGCTAATACAACACAAAATACAAGTATGAACCTGAAACCTCAACCTCAAACAAACACAGGACTTTCAACCAGGAGACCGGTGCTCATGGCCCATGTGAAACTAAAAATAACCATTGACTTATTTTGTCACGTCAGTTGTTAGTAACATAACTTGTTAGTGCTGCGAGTAACGTTAGTCACAAGTCGCTTAAGTCGCTAGTCACGTGAGTAGCTCATCACTGAAATATTCTTCTTAATATACTGAAGGTTTCATTGCTAATACAATATTACTTTGCATTTCCTCTCACCAAAAAAGGCACTGTGGCAGCGATATTTGATCACAATCAATGCAGCAATAGCACCGCTGTATCCATACGTGTGTATTACATCCCATCAAATCACCCGTTCTGATGCTCAGTTTGCAACTTACATTTGGAGGAAATTAAAAAGACTGATGGACAATTTCACAACATAAAGATAAAAAGCTTCATTATATGATGTAACTGGTCATCATGACTCCATCAACCTCTGCCTCTCTCCTCCTCTCACACACTATCCCGTCTTGTGAAGGAACAGATAACGCCTCAACAGCTCCATCGATAAAGTGGACTCTCTTTGTGCTCTGAGCTGTGGCTGTTTGAGGAGACCTAAATCTCTAAATAGATCCGCTCATTACGGCCGGGGATTACGGAGGGACATTGGGCCTTGTTCTCTCAATAATTAGCTGAGGGGAAAGCTATAGATTTCAGTTTGAACTGGAGTCTTCCAGATGCAAATGTTTGATCCCAGTAACTGTAGTTAATTTGTATTTAGTAGCAGGTGTTTTGGCTTTAATTGTTGTGTTTGTTTAAAAGATTCAATTGTCAGTCTGTATGAGTATGTTCTACATAAGGAACAATTTGGCTCCATCTGTTAGACAGAGTGCTCTGTAAAATAATAACTAATATTCACCACCGCCACACCAAGAAAAGTCTAAATAAGTAAACTCAGATTAATTTAATTCAAACATTCCACATGGAATAAAGTTGTAGTTGCAAACAGTGCAACCCAACAAGGGCAGCTTTTAAGCATTTAGCTTTTCTTTAGCAACAACATCCGGGACGATTCATAGAAGCTGTGACATTTAAAGAATGGATATTATGGAGCAATCCGGTCTCACTCCCAACTCGTAAAATACCGCCAATTGGCCAGCGCCCCTCGGCATCGGAAACCGAGGCACTGAAACACTCTTTAGCGACAGTATGTGACAAAGGAAAGAATAAAAAGTGAGAAAAAGTGCTTATGGCAGGCGGGACATAATTACGGCCAACCATGACGTTTTTCCTAAACCTAACTAAGTGGTTTTGTTCATGCCCCGGCGAGGCATAACGTGACACTGACACGCTATACTCTGGTGGACAGACGGGGTCATTAAATGCTTTGGCGTGATATCGGGTTGAATATTTGAAGGAGTTCCCCTTTAAGTGATGAACACGAAGCTCCTACCTCGCACAGCTTCACCAACTTTTCAGTCATGATTTAACTGCATCTTTCCAACAAGCCAATCTGAATGTCTCGGGAGTGCATGAGCAAAGGTTGGTAAGGTTGAGTGGAGATAACTTTTGATTAAACCCAACCACTTTGTCATACAAATTGGAAAATACCACCTCTTTAGGGCATTGCAATTTGCAGCATATGACTTTCAGAGCTCAGGAAGATATGGATTTTGACCAAATTTATTTAAAATGAAATCTATATATTGACTTGAATAGTAAGGCGGAATGTGTGAGATGTACTGAATGAATAACAGCCTATTCAACAAACTGACTTGGTGAGATCACAGTGATTCATCTTGTGTAAAACTTATTTCTCCCTGGCTGAGGATGCTATTTTCAGTGTGTTAAGTTTGAGATTTCCATTTTTTTATTATTTTTTATGTCAGAGCGCAGTCTGTTTCGAGTAGGGAATAAAAATCCATCAGTAGGATACAGACCTTAAAAGAAAAAAAGTATACAATATGTGAATGTGTGTGTTGCTCAACAGTAAATGAATCATACTCCAATCTGGTGTCTGAATGATATGAATCATTCATACATTTTCTATGGCAATGCCACAGTGGGCAAAGTGGCTTGGTACTGCAGGGCTAACATGAAGTCACTGTGAATAATGACTAATACAAATGTCACCATATGGCTTGCACAAGCACACACCCATACAGAAATACACTCCATTACTTGCACTTTTAAGATGGATGGCCTTTTAACACAACATGTGAACATTTCAAATGACAGTAACCGAATTAGGTAATTGGCAAAAGGGCTGACATCAGATTCCCTGTATTTGATATCTTCAGGAGGAAGAATTTGATTTCTTTGAGGCCACAAATAACAATGTTTTCATTATCGATTAATCTACCAATTATTTCCTCAAAATAGCAAACAGTGAAAAATGTCCATCAGTTTCCCAGAGCCCCAGGTGACATCATAAAATGTTTTGTTTTGTCCGACCAACAGTCCAAAAGACTTTCACTTCATCATAAATCATAAAGGTGTAAGAAACTAGTCACATTTGAGAAGCTGGGACCAGTGTTTCCCAAACAATATTACTCAAACTATTAAGCGATTATCATAATAATTGGCAATTAATTTTCTGTTGATCAACTAAGGGATTAATCGATTAATCATTTCAGCGCTAGATTCTAAAAAACAATCGCCAATCATCTCTTCAATCCTCGATACACAATCCGATCGCCATCTGCCACAAGCCTAACGTGACGTTATGCCACTGAGTCACATGACATTACATCCGTAGCTTACATTGCGTTACAACCATACTTGTTTTAAGCCAAACCATGATGTTTTTCCTAACCCTAACTAAGTGGTTTTGCAGCCTAAACCTAACTGCCACAGTTTCACAACGTTAACCAAGTGTTTCAACGTTAACAGCAACCGTTTCATGGCATTAACCACACGCAAACCTTCTGCGTCAAGATACTACGCAAAAGGCTGCCTCTGGGATCACTATAATGACACTTCTGCCCAAGCAGTAAAACCAAAGGAGCAATCATACTTAAGAGCAAATAAGGTTTAATTTTATATGGTGTTCATTTTGAAAACTATTTCAAAAATATCCCTGAAGAGAGTCAAACATGGCCAATTTTATAGATCAAAGTCTCATCTGCTTCTGGTAGTTTGGCCTCATGATTTGACAATGATAACATGGTGTTTAAAAATGCTTTGAATGGCTTCAAATGCTCTAAACTCTAGTGAAAGAAACTGGACTGTAATCTGTAAATCAAAGAGAATGGCAGCTAAGAAATGTAAGTCTGCTAGGTCTCACCGAAAATTCACATGTTCATCTCCGTGTGAACTCCCTGAAACGTGTATCTGCTATTTTTATTTAGGTCATCACCCTTGCGCGCCATCGTGCACGGCAGAACAGACTAGTCATGCGCAATACGGGTTGAGAAGTGTGTCTACCAGTGCATATATTCAATCTCACAGCACTGAAAATAGCTATCATAATGGATATATTCACTGAAGTGAAAATGCATGGCCACGATAAGCAGCAGCTCTGGTATATCTTCTCAGAGTTTTCAAGGCATGAAGGGGTGAACAGAGGAGAGAGTCCTAAGTGAATCTAGAACTTTTCAAACAGGGACTCGTCACCTATCTGATGAAACAAACTCTTTGAGGTTTTTCCTCAGGTGATCAACTCAAAAGAAATATCTCTCCATGCTTGTCATGTCTCATCTCACAAACGCACGCACACACATCTGTCCTCTGTCACATTACAACTCTCATCTTGTATTTCATCACTCTGGGTATTTTTCACTTTATTTTTTTTTTATCTGTTTGCTTATTTTTCACACAGTTTTCTCTGTTGCTGTTTACATTCTGTCTTTGTGATTATTTCCCTTACTAATTAATTTATTACTGCAATTAGTTCCTTACACATTTGCTTGTTTATTTACTTCTTTGAAGATGCATAGTTTAATAAGGCTTATAATATGTTTTCCTGCACAAATAAGCACTTTTTGTATTATTTTAATAATATATATATAATGTATTATTTTATTTTAATTGCATCTGTGTTTTTATTTTGGTGTGCAAGGGTCAGTTCACACAAATTAATAAAAAAACAAATATATTTTCTTCCATATCGCTAGCTATTTTGGTTTTATGTGCAGAGGTTTTGGGATATTTGCCTTTGAAAATCCTGCCACCCATTGACAGAAAGGTGAATGTTATTCCGTTTGAGCTGCTCAGAGCATTAAAATATTGCATCTAAAAAATTAATCGACAATGAAAAAATAATGTCTCAGTTGGTTTGGATAGTCCAAACCCATTATTTCTGCACAGTTGCAGATAAAGATCAGGCTCCACTAATATTATTAGTATTAGTAGAATTAGATTCCATTAGTGGCTGCGAAGGATTGTTTCAGACTTGTGTGATCTAACCATTTCCAATAAATCCAGAGCGTTGTAAAGTCCAAAAGACAACATTTATTGAAAAAAGATAGTCGTTTTATTATCTAACGAAATATTCTGCTTTAATCCATATTTGTTGGCGTTTAGCCTTTCAAAAACTACATTTTCACTGCGGTCAAAACACGTTTTGTTTGCTCTCCCGCCCGCCGCACACAGAGGGAGGCACTGACGAGTTAGATTCATATAAGAAAGTTGATTCTAGCTCATTTAATAATCAGCTTTTCTTAGATTCAAGTAGGGGGTGCTTCAAGGAAATTAAGTTGGGAACCACTGATTTCTTGTGTGTGCAAAAACTGACCACAATATAAGTAAGCCCTTTGCAGGTTTAACTGACTTTTCCAAAACAACATTTTGGACAGTACAGTGTTATGCTTGCATGGTAAATCCCATTGTGAAGGAAAGGGCAGACCAAACTTTCCCCGACCAAACAGTCCTCTGGGTGTTTTGTCCAGATAAACAAGAATCAAGGTGACTTCTAGCAGGAATGAAAGATTGGGTGCTTTTTTGTTTCAACAAATGAAATACAGTTGCTTAATTCCAATTCCCTCCTCTGCAGCCCTCTCAGGAGAATTTTGCTGGCTATATATGCCAATAGCTATCTATAATTATATCCGGAGTTATTTGTGTGGAGAAATGATCACACTCTGCAGAGCGTGCGGGAGGTGAGGAAGAGGTTTGCTGATAAAGCACCTGACAGAAAGTTTTCAGCCTCGCATCACTGCAAAGACAAGTATTGACAGATTATTTATGCATGCACAGACACACGTGCACATGCACCTGGTGATACTGCAGACTGGGGGGTTGGTGCGACAGCATTTTATATAACCAAATGCAGGATTGATTCTACTTATTGGGTTTTGTAGTGGTCTAGAGGTGGGGGATGCAAGAAAATTGTGAGGGGTCACGAGATGGTTGGGAAAGAAGAAGAAAATATTAATATTTTTCCGCAGTCATTGGGCCAGTAGAGCAGGCGCAGTAGCGTTTCCTTTAACTCCGCCTAATGGCATCATGTGAGGGAAACGGAAGTTGTAATCACGCCGTTGGGCAACTACGAAAAATTTCCGTCAAAGCCCGGTGCTCTTCCTAGGGGCTTGGTATAACCCCACATACACAACACCCATCTGCAGGTGCACTATCCTGACACTGCAGACACGCTCAAGCATACACTCGTTCTGTTTCTGTGTGGCTGCAGACACACACACACACACACACACACACGCACACACAGGCGTACAGAGTGCTCCCATGCCACTTGAGGGGAGGGACGGCACTCCAGGCCAAACTCCTCCACAAGTTGTGCTGATGGGGAGAGTTATCAGAGAAGCATCTTGTACAGATCCAGGCCTCAGGGCGGCACCACGACAGACTCATTCCACCTGACCGCGTTTCACCTTAGCTCTGCATTTTGTCTCTGGTTCCCCCCACCCCCCTCCTGCCTTCCTTTCATCACAAGTAATTGACGTTTTAGCCTTGAAGCATTGTACCAAGGGACCCGGGATACACACACATGCACACACACACTTTAGCTGCAGGTTATAACATTTCCACCTTTCAGCTTTTTTTTGCATTACAGTCTTAACGGTAACTTGGGTCAATTTTATCCAGTTTGCTGAGCTTTCACCAATGCGGAAAAAACTTTTTTTTATGTCAAACTTTAAAAAGAAAAACTTTTCAGAAAGTGGAGGGAAGCTAAGTTTGCTGTGTGCCAACACACATCGTGTTTGTACTAGATATTGATCCTGTAAAAACAAGCTTCTGAAACAAAAAATCTGTAACGGCTTTAGTATTTAGCTGCCCAAAAGATGCTAAACACGGTCATCGTGTCCTCTATTTTTTTCTTGGAGACCCAAAAAGACATGTTAGAGTGCTGCTGTAAACCATCCTTATTTCATCCCCTGCGGCCAAAGACACTCAATCTTGTCTTAGATATTGCTGGGATGCCAAAGAGTATGTGCTTCTTCTCAGTACTCTGGATACTTCTGTCAATGCCACACTCTCCGGGGAGCCCTCTCTACATAGTGCCATTGGCTCTCAGACCCAAGTGCCCACATTAACACGGACTTGGAAGACTTCACACTTTCCTTTTTGTAGCGACTCTCAAGACATCTTTTTACTGAACCATGAAGAAAATCACCCCCTCAAACAGGATTTCGAGGCTGCAGCCGCGATTGTATTCATTCTTCTATTCCCTGGCGGGAGTGGCTTTGTAGGGGAAGTCGAGGAGGAGACGGGTCTGACAGAGGAGGAGGAGGACGGGTGACTGTCGATATTTTGGGACACTTCCCCCTCTTCTAGCATGACTGCAAATGTCAGTCTTTACCACATTCTCATGTACACAGAAGCATGTGCAAAGTGTAGTCACTGGACATCCACATATACGGTATGAAATCAAACACACTTCAATTAAAGTGAAAATAGCATATGTGTTTGTATTAGGGGTGGGGGAAAAAATCTATTCGCCTGTGTATCGCGATTTTTTTAAATAGATTTTTTAATGCCAGAATCTATATATTTGCTTCATTTGAGTCTATGTGGAGGTAGAAGGAAGTTACCACTTTTATTGTTGTAGTCTGAGTAACGTGACGTCATATCCGTCCTGTATCCGTCAACCAAAACAGACCGCAGAAAGAACTAGAATGGCACTCGGAGAGCGCAGACCTCCGCCAAGGTGCCCAAGTACGATTGCCCCCCCTCTCCGTTCAGCTTGCGCCATCATCCAAGTGTATTTTTGTTTATTGGTTAAAATTAACCAAGTTGTTTTTGTGTATAAATATATATTGAAGAGCATTTAAGCATGTGTTGTAATCATATAACTAAATTAACTACAAATATAGCACAAACGTGTTGCGTTGTGATCCGTGTCCTCTCTGCTTCACTATGTCCCCAGCCAGTGGTCTAGAAAGTGGTCGTTTGAAAGATTAGAAATGTGGTTAACGGTATGTTGGCTGATTCAATTCTGACAATAGGAACAAAGGAACCTTCAGAAGCCGCAGCAGTGAAGAACGGTGGCAAGACATGTGAAGGATGAGGGGCTCTTTTAACTGATTACTACTGTGGATACACATCCAGAGGAGAGGTTAAATGAGAGTATAAACCCTTTCAATCTGCACATTCCTACTGCAAGTCTCTAAACATGCAGTTATATACAGTATAATTAAATATATGTTTTGGAGGAAACTTTGATTATGTTCACTGGAATTGTTTTTCTAGTCCGTGAAGTGATCTGCTCTTGTACCACACATATATCGTATAGGGAGGTGCTCAGGAGGGAAGGCTGGCATGCAAAGAGCAGGACTAGCACACCAGAGAGCAGGATTACATCCTGTGTCATGCTTGTGGTTAGGTTTAGGCTGAAAAAAGGGATAGGGAAATTGGTTTGGTTAGCTAATACTGAAAAAGTAAAAACACGCTGTCTTGTGCTTCAAGTCAGCATTGATCTTTTCAATATTCAACCAATACAATGATCTTTCCCCAACCTTTACCAAGCACTTTGAGTGCCTCAACAGAACCATAAAAACCTTAATAATGTTTCAGTTGCCCTGAGCAAATACTGAAGGTAAAGCACGATAAATATGCTGTCAGTGATGAGTTTTGCAAATATGTTCAGCATTTTGTGACTTTCCAAATACTGATTTAAAAGAGCTTCCAAATGATCCCTCTCCTTTTATATGTAGCCTAATACTTCTTCCTAACATACAGTGACCGAGCAAACTCTGGCGAATGCAGCGCAAAAAACAGTCCAGATATACTACATGCGATGTCGCTGTCTATTACATAGAGAGCGCGATGATGATTAACTGTCAGTTACTGTCATTGTCAATTATTTTGATCAGTGAAAATAGGTTGGGAGGTGCGCAAAACTTAGCATAAATAAAGCCAGGACGAGCGTTTTTTTTCAAACAAACGACACGTTGCTTTGCCCGTTCGCTGACGCACTGAGCACGTCAGGACATCTTCATTTGGGCAAAGTGAAACAATCTGATGTTCGCTCGCTCACTCGCTGGTTCGCATCGAGTCCAGTTAGGAAGAGGTGTAAGAAAGTCTCACAAAAATGCACAGTAAGGAAGGAAGACAATCAATATTAGCAAACTAAATGATAGGACGTGTGTGTGGACAGTTTAGTGCAAGTCAAAAGTCCCATTGTTGAGGAGACGTATAGATTTCAATTTTAGATTGTAATATATTCCCTGGTTGAAGGCCAGTTTATAATTGAAGGAAAGACGCAGCAACTGTCCTCTGTCACAAGAAAATGGATAGACTACATAACTGCCAGAATCCTACTGG
This sequence comes from Sebastes fasciatus, assembly GCF_043250625.1. Classification (NCBI taxonomy): domain Eukaryota; kingdom Metazoa; phylum Chordata; class Actinopteri; order Perciformes; family Sebastidae; genus Sebastes; species Sebastes fasciatus. The sequence goes on from NC_133810.1 coordinate 11,660,228, forward strand.
TGATCCTCATCAAGATGAATGATGCTAAGTGAACACAAACACACATCCAGTCACACGCCAGATCCAACACAGGCTACACGGCAGCGCTAATGGGTAAATAAAAGTTCTTGTAAATCAGTCACGGTGTTAGCACGAGTTGAGCTGAAGCACAAGCTGAGAAGCTCTCTCTCTCTCCCTCCAGGGCTAACTTAATGGCATGCTGCTCCAATCCTTAACATCAAGGCTGAGACAACAGTGGGCACCGTGTCAGTACTAACTCTCTTTCCGTGTCTGTCAGTAGCGAGGCCTGACAACCGCTGAGAAGGAAGGCGTGCTTGACAAAGAAACGCATACACATTGGACGCATTATCATTTGTGGCGTAAGCAAACACTAACAACCTTACACATGCAATGTTTCATTGTGTGTGTAGTTTTTAAGGTATGCAGTGGATTTACACCGGGTTCATATCTTTCCTCTGTTGCCAGTACAATGCCACCAAAATAAAACTCTCCCGTCTCTCTTGGTGTATCTAAATCTATCCCCCCCTCTCCCTCTCCCTCTCCTCTCTGTGATCGGTCTGAAACATTGTTCTTCCTCCCTGTCTCCGAGCGCCCACCCTCTCTTTTCACGCTGGTGTCTGTAAGCAGATTATCAGTCTAAAGTCCTCCTCGACGGGTGTAAACCTGACGCTGGTTTTAATAGACTCCATTTGCCACAGCAACGCAAAACAGTCGCTGGCTTTTGATTCATGAGCAACACACAGGCACTCAGACGCAAATATTTAAACACAAACCATATACATGAGATTATTACAAAGGCGTACACAACTCAACTGACACAGTCACACACACATAATCTGTTACTGCTGACTCACAAAACCAGCAGGCTCAACTCACACTGAATATATGTTTTGTCAACTGCTGTTTCCAAGGTCATGAATGAACTTTTAAGCTCCACTTTTTAAGCCAACATGGACGAGAAGTCCTTAAAGTGCACAAAGGAAAAAGTAAATTTTAAATTTGTTTTCAGCAAACCAGCTCACCCACATCAACTGAATGTTTCCTGCCCAGTGTGGTGAAGAGACAAAGTGAACCAGCAGTTATATAGAAAGCTGTAAGCTTTACATTAGCTGTATTGTGTAGCTGTATGATATAAAAAAATATTAATCATTAAGCCCTATGTTAGCAAAATAATGGACATGGGGGAAAAAATAGATACAGCATACTATCATGATATTTTGCGTGGCAATATTATATCAATACTTGGACATCAAGTATTGATCTTTTATTATATAAACTATTACTATAACTACTATACAGGTCAATTCATTGAGAGAGCGTTCCTATTGGCTGTGCTCCGGTCATGTGACCAGAACTTGGCGTTCCTTCAGAAGATTTCATAATGGCGGCAGGGTCACAAACTTTCTCATTTTACAGCTAAACCGTGCACTACAAGATGATTCTGAAAACATTTGAGGCGAGAAATAAACATTACAGTAACAGAATATTGATTCATATTTGATCAGCGCTGCCTAGTTTGACCGTTTGGTGGGAGTTCGCGAGTTATTGACAGCCGACTCTCATAGACAGCAGCTGGACAGCAGACCTCAGATCAGCTCTGACTGGTTGTTTCCCCCGGTATGTGAAATCTTGCAGAGGCACATGATTTTTTTCAGGTTACCTGTCTCATGTAATACTGTCACAATATAGCGACCGTTTTATAAATAATTACTTTTTTGAATTATATTTGCTCCAATCTCGCCTACTTCAGCTTTAACTTTCATGAACTGAAAACACACTCTTTCACTGATTACTACATTATGTCTTCCTAGAGAAAGGTTTGTTTGATTCAGACACCATCACTGTCAGGTTTTTAAGATTTATGAGGCTGAACACATACAGTTTGGTGTTTACTAGCTGTCATCTTAATGCATCATTTTTACATCTGCCAAGTGGTGAATAGCTATATAGGTCCTAATCGTCAGCCACAGATCTGGGGTCTCATTTATAACCATTGTGTACGCACAAAACGGGGCCTGAAATGTGTGTACGTCACCTCCCACGAATGTTGTGGGAAGTGGTATATAAAAACAAACTTGACGGGAGAATCTGTGACCCGTGTGTAAGCACATTATGGAGGCCGGGGAAATTGGCGATTGCAGATGGTGAGGTGGTAATTTGAAGCCAGATTGTAGAAATTACATTTTTATCATAAACATTCAAACCAGCAGTGTTATTTGTGTTCATGCTAATGAGCCATAACTATTCCGTAAGCACCTTTCATTCGTAAAATATATAAGCCAACTCAAATCTCAAAGTAAATCAAGAAACATTCATGAGGTGCTTTGCATTGACCATTTATGGCTGAATGTGGGCGTGTCCAGGGCGGAATATGAGGCTGATCCACAGACATTTCCAAGTTGATTTGTGATTTATAAAAGGAAATTGGGCACTGGCAGGCGTACGCACATACATTTCCTCATTTGTACATACGCAATCATTTAGTGTGGATCCTATACGCACTGTTTTATAAATGAGACCCCTGGGCTTTTACTGTATACCCACCAACAGTACATCAGTGGATTGATTAACAGCACAAATGGATGCTTTATAAGTTCTTTTAGGATATCTACCTGAGGGGCAGATACGTCTGCCGGTTTAGAAGCGATAGGGCTGCCACAACTGAAAAGTTGTGGCAGCTTTGAACTGTGGCAGTCATGATTTTGAACTAACTTTTTTTGCCTTCCCAGAAAAAAAAGCTCCTGCTGATGAAGTGATGATGAAATGAATCTCTACAGTCTGTACTTGTGAATTACTGTAAGTTATTTTTGAAATCCCGAGAGCGGAGATTTTGATTGGACTCTGATTGGCTGCTTCCTGCTGCAGTGTCAGAGTGACGACTGATTGCTCTCTTTCTCTCCGTCCTTTGCTCTCTCTCTTTCTCTCTCTCTCTCTCTCTTCCCCTTGATAATCTGTTGAAAGTTTGTCCAACACTGCTGCAAGTCCGTGACTCGACGAGCTTCAAAGTAAATTCCACAGTCTTCTCCTAACATGTCGTAGCCTCGGAGCACAGGCCGTCCCCGAGCAGCCGCTCCCTGCAGATCGAAAAGCAGGTCTGCTGTCATCGCGCTTAATGAAGACCTTGCATTCTATTTCATCAACCCTTTCTTCTTCCTCCACCCGTCCTCTACTACGCATTGCATATGGCGATTTCATTATTAATAAGCGCTCATCTCTCCACTAATGAGTACACTGATTTCAGAGTTGTTTCGTTTGGAGTGTCACGCTTTTTTTGTGACAAAAATAAAATAACATTTTCTCGCTTTTGATTTTTGTGAATGTACTTTTTTGGCTGACGCTTGAGATTAAACTTTACATCATCTCTTGTTCAGATAAACCTCAGAAAACGGGGTGAGTAAACATGCAACTAATAATGAGAAGAAAGATTGTGAAAGAGGGAGAGATTCAAACGAGCAGGCCTTATTAATGCAGTCTAGAACCTGACGGTAACCTTTCAAGCTCAAACATTTATTTTTGCAAGTAACATTTCATGCCAATTACACCTAGGACGGAGTCATTTCATCTCCTTTCCTCTCTCCTCTAATCTCCTTTCTTCTAATCCCATCTTTGCTTCACTCACTTCTCTCCATCTCTTCATTTATCTCATCTGCTCATCTTTCCTTTCCACCGCTCTCCTTTTCTGCATTTCTCTCTCCTCTCTCTACCTTTCACCATTTCACCTGTTAGTTCCGGCGCAGCATACAGCCTGAGAGCTGTCGGCGAGCAGCAGATACACTTTCTCCCCCTGTGGTCGCAGAACCAACCTAGTCAGACCCCAAGCAACAGCTCTGAGCCACTCGTCCTCCTGCAAGACACTGATAGAAGTGCTGTGGTTTGTTTTCCTGCAAGTGTTAATTATGTAACCCAATTATACCATCACAGAGCTGACGCGGGGAAGCTAAATTAAAAGTGATTGGCTTCATTACAGTCGCCTGAAAAGCTGCGCAGGGTGCTTTCAGGAGGCCCTATTTAAAGTTACTTCCCTGGTGAAAAACACTCCGATCCGTGGGATGTCATCGTATTGGATTTTTTGGGGGAATCGTTGCAGCATAGGTGTTGCATATATTTAGCGCAAATTGGATTTGCGTTCATTTCCATAAGGACGCATATAGACTAATGTTTAAAAATAAACAGGGCCTCCGTTGCTTCCAGTCATTGTTGCTTTGCTTGTTTGTATTGTTGTACCGCCAGACAAGTCATTACCGCAGCAAGACGGAGCCAAAAGGTCGTCATTCTCCTGCATTAGTGCAACCTGGGAGCTTTCAAAACCAGAAAGGTCGTGATCTGCATAAAGTTCTCCATCTCCACACGTAAACTATGATGTAACCCCGCGATCCATTCTGCATTATGACTCAGTTAGGCACACCCTCCTTTGATTAATGTAAAACCAGGTTGACTCATGCAATATGTATGACCCATTCATACATTTGTAACACTGAAAATGTGCAAAAGTGAAACACTGATGACTGTAATAGATGCAGGCACAGTCTAAGCCTGTGAGAAGATTCTTGTCTGATATAATGTTTAACCAGCTCATTGCACTGAACATTAAAGCCCCTGAATACATAGTTTCAAATCTTATTAAAACATTTTGATATAACTATTAATATTCACGACTAAAAGAGCAACAATTAAAGCTCTGTCGGATTGATTGTTGTATATTTTGCTCATGTTGCTATTATTTTTATTGTATATATTTTGTGTGTCTAACTTATTAAACTGCTTTGTATGTAGTTTATATCACTTATATACGTTTGTTGTGTGTTTTGCTAATGTTGCACATTGCTGTTTTTATTATATGTACAGCCATTTGAGGCATGCTTTGTGATATTGGGCTGTAATAAACTTTGACTCGACTTGATTGGCCAGAGAGTTAACAGCATGACACGTATCAGACGTAGCACCGACAGACAATATAATATGTCATTTGTTACTATATCCAAAGTGCAATATCGCAGTCTTTCGCGATGTGTTTATTGTGCGAGTTGACATCGCGATGACGATAAGAAAAACGATATATTGTGCAACCCTATAGCTGAGCCTGATTTCAATGTTATTAGTCTTGCAGTTTGACCTGATGACTTCACCTTCTGCACAAAGGTTCATGACAATTCATCCAGTAGTCGCTGAGATATTTCAGCCTGCAAGTGGTGGACCAACCTACCGACCTCCGGTGCCATCCCTACACAACGCTAGCTCGACTAAGCTGTTTCATCGAGACTGTGTGGGTGTCGTATAATCAGATTTCATTAATGGCGGTCTGGCAACGTACAGATAGCACACCACCCCGCAACTTTCACATCACATTTTGATTCAGAAATCACTAAATCCCGATTGTTGTACTGAAGTATGTGACCTTACCTTTTTTCCAGCTGACCCCCGCCCACTTCAAACCAGAGAGAAGAGCAGCAAAGACAGGAATCTCTAAGTGTGAAACAACCACAACTGTTCTAACTTTAAATTGAGTTCATGTAGGACCCCATAGCTCATAGTAAGAAGTTGATTGGGAAAATGTATCATATTATGCTAATCATTATTTAATGAGATTGTGCCTATATCTGCCTTATCATACATGTCGACTATTAACCTTGTGATACTGATATTAAAATGATGCTGCTGTGCATATATATGCAAGTTTTCCACCCATTCTCATTCATTATAATCATGTGACTACCCGCAAAAGTAGGTCAGATTATGCCAAAGTGAAAATGCGAGCCAGTCTCTCCCTCCTTGGGCCTCAACATCAGACAGAGGGGGGTTTGGGTGTGAGGCCCCGCTACAGTCTAGCATCTTGTCCGGAGGATGTATTTGAACATCAATCTGCCTCGGGCTACGAAATAGAAGATTAGCTGCAGCTCTGTGGGCTGTTTTCAAATTAGGACTTACTTGTACACACTTAGCTGTAGTTACTTGCTTCTTTATTTTGCCTACTCATTTTGCTTGTTTTGATCCGTTATACTTTTTAAGTCCTGGTAAGTTATATACTGAATTAATAGTCTACATGTAAGGGGAATGAGTACTCGCCAATGTATCCCCCCTTGACCTACTTCTGATGACAAAGGGTTTTAAAGACACTTGACATTTAGTTTGTTTGGAGTGAATTACCTTCTCTGGGTGGCTTGATTCCACATCAACTCCACATCAACTCCACAGCATGACACTGACATAATCGCCTCCTCTTGATCAAGGGCCTCATCTACCTGGTGAGACAGCAGAGCAGAGAGAGAAAGACTGTGATGAGGGAAAGAGACGAAGAGGAGAGAGAGGAAGGGGGACAAAATGAGGGACGAAGAAGGGAGGGATTGGGGAAGAAGGGTGTGAAGGAAGTGCATTCAGCTCGGTTAAGTGTGACTGCCACACTTTACTGTATATTTAGCCTCCGTAAACGGAGAGAGCTATTTTTATGTACCAAACCGAAAGCGATCCTTCGCTCAAACTTCAAAACTGCTTTTCCACTTTTCCACTTCATGGTCACTGCTCATGTCTGCTTTCCATACATGAAACAAGGATGAAATTGAAGATTGCAAGGTGCTTCATTTAAATTGGAGAGGAGTAGTCATGCTAACCAAACATTGGTAATCTCATCGATGCATCACACTTATGTTCATCACTTAATCGTGCAGCCTTTGGCACTCCTCCTCTGTTTCTCAGCCCACCGTTTTGTTTGCATCTGCCCTCATTCCTGCTTCTCTCACCTTCTTTCTTTCTTTCTTCCCAACATGTCTCCAAACTCCTACACGTTCCCTGCCTCAGTCATTCCCTCCTCCATGAAGTAAGCACTTTCAAAAAGTCTTCAACATGAGGTATGAACCAACACTGCCCCCCAAAGGCTGAAGGAATTTGGGAAAACCAGTGAAGACGTTCAGGAAGAGAAGAAGTTCCCAACCCTCACCACCAAAAACCTCATTAATAACATTGATATTGTTAAACATTTAAAATGGTTTGAGTCCTAAATGGTTCAACTAATCCAAAAATACGCTAGACAAAAATGACTTTATGAACCTTTTTTGAAATGTAATGGCCTTGTGTGTTGCCTAAAGTGAGTTATTTATTCCTGTATCAGCAATGAGCTGCAGTGGCTGATCTGTTATGCTTCACACGTACACACTTAATGAAATTCTCGCTCTGACTTTACTGAAAACAGAATGTAGATTTTTAAATCAGTGGGGATATACAACGCATAAGATTTATTTGAGAAAACAAGTGAATAACAGAATCAAGACCGATTTATCAATGTGAACTGAAGACAATACTTGTTTGATGATTTTCTTTTTAAAATTAGAATATGTTGATGAGAGTCTTTAAAGCCCCTCCCTCCAGTGTATTTTGGCATTTCCATGATATTTCATAATTATTTGAGTCATTTCCTGACTAAGTTGATTAGCCACTCAATGTTTTTGACAAATAAGTCAGTCAGTTTGTCTTTCTAGTTAGTTAGCTAGCACAACTTGTTGCAGTAGCAAAATCACAAAAACCCACCGGCAGAATGTGCACAACACTCTGACTGTCTCTCTCACTCGCTCTCTTCTTTACCATCTCCTGCTGGAGATAAATTAATGGAAAGCAGCCGATGCCGTCCTGGAGGTGTGCCGGCCTCTAACAGATCCGGACGACGGGAGCGCACAACTTTCAGGTCACAAATCAGAGTGCAGTCCGGTGTCGGTGCTGAAGCTGAGGCGAGAGCGGCCGGTGCTGGTGGACTGTGCGCCCCCAAAACGTCCCGAAATTGCATTTCTAACGGCGGACCTCGGAGGAGACGGTAAAGAAGAGAGAGTCGGTGTGTTGCTCTAATTCCTGTCTGATAAACACTAAATTCACCTGAACTTGTTTCATCTAAACTGGGTTGAAAAACGATGCAATCTGGTTGCCATGGTAATGAAATACGTCGGAACGTTAAGCAGTAACACTGGCTGGAGGGGGGCTTTAAATGACCAGTCCAGGGTATGAATACAATTGCAGGTGTATGTCAACATTATCAATGGTAGCACATAACTGCTGTTACCAAAAGGAAAGGCTGTGATATGAAAAGGATGTGTCTCTTAATGTATGTCCAATAAGCAACTGAAATCTGAAATTGCTCATTCAGTATTTTCAGGGATGAGGAGCCACCGTTATGAGGACTTGAGTCTTGCCATCAGCTTAACGTTTAGTCTCTTCATTTTGTCATTAAATTTGCACTACAAAGTACATCCAATTTTCTGGCATTAATACTGTATGTGTTGATTTTGCAGTGACAGTCATTTGTTTTGCTGTTTATTTAGTCAGCGCCGCCAGCGGATATGGCTCTGAGGCGGCTTTTCTGAACTATCTCTAAAGAGTTAAATCAACTCTGATGGATGTGGACTTATATAACCACTGGCACGGCATTTCCTTTTTTTTTTACACTCTGAGTTTAATTAACAGTGACGATTTCGCCGCGTACCAATCACTTTGTAAAAGCACTTGTCACTTTTTTCCTAAATGCTGGCTACATCCTTTTTGGGGAGCCAAACTGTTCACATCATTCACACTAGAACAGGATGGGTGCTGACAGGAGAAGAAACAGTGGCGTCGTAGATAATAAGACACCGCAAAAAACTTTGAAAGTCAGAATCTGCCACCTTATGATGATCACTATTTTCAGACTTCTAATCTTCAGTTATGTTGTTAGACGTGAATGAAAACATGTTTTAGAAGTGCCAGACAGATGTTTCATGGAAGCTCTGAGGTGGTTATATATTTGTTTTTTGCAGAGTAGTGTTTTGCAGTGCTGCAGTGCAATCACATACATCAGCATTTCCATTACTACTGCATAAAAATTACCATTCGCCCCTGGCATTGCTGTATACTTTACACGGAACCTCGGTCACCTACAAGGCATTGATATTCAGTATTCAGGGTGGTTTCTGAGCTGCATGCAGAGTTAGCACACTCCTCCACCCTCTACAGTAGCCATCAGCATCCCCTCAGCTAGGTGATTTTAGTGGAATCTGTTGTAATCTACTGCAGCAGTGACACACACCATCAACTATCAACTTATGATGTCCCTATTTATTTCATTTTGTCAAATTTTCAAGAATAAACATTACAAATTAATTAACAAGATATCTCCCAACTTTTAGCTTCAGTAGGCAGTTTTTGGCTTCATTGGGCAAAAATTCCATAATAACCTTTCAGCATATTGTAATGCAAGTGTTCTGAGAGAAAACTAGACTTCTACACCTCCTCATAACTCTGTTTTCAGGCATTAAAAATATCTAGCCTGTGACGGAAGACTTTGGCCAATTCCAGGTCATTTCAGAGAGAGAGCATTCCTATTGAGCGTTCCTATTGGCTGTGCTCCGGCTGGTGGGCGGCGCTTGGTATTTCCTCAACTGATCTCAACATGGTTGCCAGGTCACAAACGTTCTCATTTTTCAGCCAAACGGTACACTACAAGATGTCTCTGAAAACATTTGAGGCGTGAAATAGGCATTACAGTAACAGAATATTAATTCATATTTGATCAGCACTGCCTAGTTTCACTGTTTGGTCGGAGTTCGCGAGCTGCTCAGAGACGGCAGACTCCAGATCAGCTCTGATTGGTTGTTTTCCTCCGGTCTGTGAAATCTTGCAGATGCCATTAGGAGCACCGGAGGACAGAGGCACATGATCTTTTTCAGATTACCTGTCTCATGCACTACTGTCAGGATACATATAGGTATAAAAATAACTTTTTTTCATATCATCATCACGTTTGCTCCATTTCTACCCACTGCAGCTTTAACAGCAAGACAATACTCACAAAAACCTTTGCATTAATGGAGGGGAGCCATAAGAATCTGATTAAATCAGAACATGTTCTCGTCCCAACTTGTCACATACCGCCACTTTGTCACGCCCCTTGGCGTCACTTTACGCTTAGGAAACAATACCACTTAGCTACGCTTAGGGAAAAAACACATGGTTGGGCTTAAAACTTCTACATTTTTAAAGTGGAAACTGAAATTTGTGAACACGGGACACGAACAAACAGCTGATTGTAATGCACGGGACGCAAACAGCGGTCTCCTGGATTAAAGCCTTTTGTTTGTTGGACCCATTCATAACCCTTCCCACTCGCCCTGTGTGTGTCTTTTCACTCTGTAAACTACGTCACCACACTCCCGGCGCCCTTTCTCGGAGCATTACTGTTGCCGTGGATGGGTTTATATTGTAGATAAAGAAACGCCCGGTGCATTTCATACAGGCGCTTCATACAGGGAATGCGAACAGGCTGGTGGGAAAGGACATGTCTCTGTGTCGGAGCTGTTGTTGATATTTTTCTGGGGCCCCACAATTTCAGCACTCCTGGATTTATGTAGCAAGTAGTGGCCTTGCGTCTGTGTTTGCTTCAGTAACAGCTGCTCCCTTCAAAGTATATTTCCTCAGTAATTTTCACTGACAGTGCCACTGTAACTATGAAGACCGTAGTGACATACTGCTTTAGTTTAAGTTCGGAAAAATCAATGTGTACAGCGACAAGCAGTGCAGTAAAAGTTTGATTTTGTTATGTACGGTTTCCTGATCTGTGTTGCACTCGACTTTACTGGCATAAGTTTTCACAGGATGTTTATTTGTCTGCTGTAATCCTAATAGCTGTGACTGATGGTGTGAGGAGAGATGAGGACGCCAAATGACTCATGATCATAAAGATGCAATGCTATGTGCATCATGAAACAGTGAGTAAGACTACCAATTAGTCAATCCAAATGAATCTTGCTACCGGCTGTGGGTATTAAGTATCCCGGATCAAGTCCCATGAATTACTAATTTACATTTCCACTTGTGTTGCTTGTAAATCACAAGAACATTTGGATTTTACAATTCAATGGCTTTGGCAGCGTTTTGTTTTCTGAGGAGGCAGTTCAGGCATTCAGATTCATGATTGGACTTGCAAATTTTAAAGGCTGGAAGACATTAGTCTCTGTTACGTGTAAAACAACTGTGAACTAACGGTCGGTCATGAAAAACAATGAGACAGAGACGTGTTGTTGGATAAATAAATAAGTCTTTGACGGATCATCAGTCCGTCAAAGACACCAAACAAAGCAGCAAGCAGACACACACATATTCTGGATGATAGTGGGTTGATGATTCTAAATTACCCATGAACAGTGAGGCCAGGCTATGTCGCTCTGTCTGTGAGGCAACTGTCTGTGATTACAACTCGAATCACTCAGAGCCTGACTGATAAAACCGCAGATGTGAGGTCATCAGCATCTATACAAACGCTGAATGATAATTAACTGTATATTTAGAGACAGCCCAACAAACACAGGACTTTCAACCAGCAAACAGGTGAGGATTTTTTTAAGTTAGTGACATGTTTTCCGAACTTTTTTTTTACATTACATTACACGTTTCCGTACATATTTTACTTCGTTTACATACTTATTTTAAGCCCAACCATGATGTTTTTTGTAAACCTAACTAAGTGGTTTTGTTGCCTAAACCTAACTGCGGACGTTACCGTAGTTTGGTTGCGTGGTGTACTAATGACACATAAAAAGCCTAAATGCGTCCTCATGACACGTGGAATGTCCATCAAATGTCGTGCTATTGATACACCTTCCCATGAAATCAGGTTGTGCTGTTGCATAGTTTGTCCACCGAAGAGGTCTGACAAGATTGCTTTTAAACTGTAAAATGTTCCGCTCAGTACATATCTTGGTTGTTAATGGCCAAATTGAAGGGATCGTTCATTTTTTTTATTGGGTTTTTATTGGTTTTTTTTAATCTTATGTAAAAAGTCATTAACAATGGTCTCATAAATTCGGTATTGGCCAAGCTCTAATTTGTACTATTGATCTGGCTTATCCATTTTTATCAATACAGCTGCCTAGACAAGCTGTCTAACAACTCACGTTTAACTGCCACCAGAAGCGTCTTTTTAGGCTGCAAATAATGATTATTTTTATTAACCCCTTAAAACTCTGATGGTCTGTCGGACGCTATTCTGTCTTTCAGAGGTTGTTGCGGGCTGATTTTTTAAGCTAGAGTGAAGATAATATCATATGAAACAAGAAAACCATTGGATCCATTGGTACCAAACTTCTCATGCTAGCTTGTCGGGAAGATCGCTAAATAACACTGTTAAGTTAGGCAAAATTTTGGCGAGGAAAAACTGGCATGGCAATTTTCAAAGAGGTCCCTTAACCTCTGACCTCAAGATATGTGAATGAAATGGGTTCTGTGGGTACCCACGAGTCTGACTGACTCCGTCTTGTCAGCTAAATGGCAATATCTACGTAGAGAGTGTGCTAACATTAGCTAGCCACCATATGCTACTGGTCATACCAGACCAAATAAGTCTGTAGCCGCAAAACTTGAATTATGAATGAAAAAAAATGAGTTTTTACTGCTCTTAAATTCAACTCTCATTTGTTAGAGGAAGAATGACTTATTTCTTCTTTTGACAGTTACTCAGTCTCATATTTAAAAAAAAAACAAAGGGATTCATTTTGTCATATTATGAGAAAGAGAAGTCATCACATTGGAGATGCAGTAACCTACCAATGTTTGTAATTACTTAAAACAGTTGACCGGTTATTTTGTAGTGTTGTTTATGGTGTAGCACAGTTATTACCCTGTGCTTTTTTTGATCTGATAGGATTTCTTTATGTGTTGACTGTGTCTCAACTAGATGAGTATATACACCATGTATCCGAATTGCACTCAGCACAAGTGTCCGTCACAGCAAATGAAGCACTAGAGGAATGTTACAGCGCAAAACAAATCCTGTCAGCAGCAATGTGGCTTCACAGTGTCGCCAGCGCATCTTTTCACCGTCTCAATAAGTGGCCTGAGAGCTGAAGCCGTCAACGGAAAGGTCAGCTTTGTTTCTGAAAGGCTGCTGGAAATAATTCCATTTAATCTCATCTAATGATCATCTTTTCTGTCACAGCTGAGGGCAGCTACCGTCTTGCCTTTCTTTCCCTGTGAAGCACTGTTCACTTCCAATAGTGTTACAGTGTTTGGCTGTTAAACACTGATAGTAACCCTAATTACCTTCCCTCTCCAGACAACACAGACCTATGTGCTGTGTCATCTGTTCTCTTTGTACATCTGCATGACCCCTAGAGGATTAGGAAGTGACCCCTGCCTCAACAGTGTCACTGGAACGCTGCCTAATGAGACACACACACACACATGCGGTATGCTCAGAAAAAGAAATGGGGAGTAATGAATATCGTGGCAGCTGCACTGTAGACCAACTATCCAATTACTGTCAGTGTGGTGAAGCTGTGTGTTGTAAACGATGCAGCTCTGGTGCTGTAAGGGCTGAAGAATTTCTCAGAGGCTTTAAACATTAGTTAAACAAGACTTGGTTGTAACAATAAAAACAATACATTCATGCTTTTTCTCAACAATTCGTTGGTCTGGACTACTCATCTTGAGTGTTATTGTCTTATTTCAGTCACTGTGGGTAATTGACCCTTCGCTAAAACCCCTCACTAGAACGACCACTGCTCAACCCTACGTTAGCAACCGTAACTAGGTGCAGGATGTCTGTCAAGCTTTCAGCGGTGTGTATGGAACCGGAAAGTCCGTCAGCAGATTTCCTCAAAATTCAGCTAATGTAAAATTTTGTTGCTTTTCTGAAGCAAAAAAAAAAGAGGATATGGATTAAACAGCATGGAAGACCTCGCTCACAGCTGAATCATCCAAGATCAACAAAAACACCTTTCCTTTCTCCAAGGTAAAATGAGAATAATGTTAGCAAGCTTAGCACGTATAAGCAAACAAAGATGGTTAAATATCAATTATTATTAATTTAAGAGATCCAGTGTATGGATCAAGTCCACATGTGTGCCTCTAATGAAAATACCCATAACTAGAAAGACACTCGAAGAGCGCAGACCTCCGCCCCCCTCTCAGTTGTGTAGGTGTATTATTGTTTATGTTGAGATCAGCTGTATGTAGCGGAGCATCGTAAATCACTTCATTCAAACTGGACAGAAACAAAATAAAACTCACCTAAACCGTCGTCGTTACTCTTTTCCAACAATCACCAAGTGTGCTATGGATGAACTCAACTGTTATTTCAGAGTTTAATGTGAAAAAACGCTGATTCTACAGTTGTTCCCCCCCCATCCCCCGCTCTCTCTCTGAAGGAAGAAGGCGGGGTCATGTGTCATCACTGCGCATGTGTGACCATGATCCGGATCGCCACCAAATTCTTAGGGATTTTTCATTGTGCCACACCCCACCCCTCCAAAAAAAATCATTCAAATCCACCATGGACTTTTGGAGTAATCCTCCAAACGGACAAATCAACAAATCAACAAACCAACAAACCAACGCCGGTGAAAACATAACCTCCTTCCTAGGCCTTCAGCCTTGGCGGAGGTAATAATGCGTTCTTACTGACCTCATGGCCGAGTGCGCCACAGGTTCTCCAATAGTAGACACTGCAAGAAAAAACAAAAGGGAGAGAGGCCAGAGGAGGAGGCTTAAGGTATCACCTGTCTTCGACATACAATGCTTTCCTGGCATCCCTTCCCAGGAGATTAAACAACCATTCACACTTGACCTCACTGGACAGTCATTCCCACTAAGCATCAGCTGACTCTACCGACCCATAACTACAGTCATCACACCTAGGAGCACCAATGTACTGAGTGCTTTCTACTATCCTGCTAATGACCACACAGAGGTTAAGATTCCTGGGTTCCCCTGCCATTTAGCCAGAACTGAAGAAGCATCTTGGATAAGAAGTGAAACGTCTTCGAGAATCTAAAAACCAAGTCCAGTTGCAGCTGATTTAACCCTTACTCGAACTAGGAGTAAGTAGTAAGTAAGTAGTATAAGTGAATTGCTTATTATAACAGGTCTGCATCCATATGAATTGCACGTCAAGACCTCAATCTGAAGTGAGCCAGACTTGTCACGACCTCTGGCAGCTAAAAAGTAACTAACCACGTACAGCGCGGCACAAAGCCAGCTCTTTACTCCTTGATTTGGTGCCAAACACGACAGAACCGATGAAACAATCATCTAAAGGACGGGGGCGGAGAGGTGAAGAGGCAGTCTGCTGAATATAAGTTCAACTGTTAGAAAAAAGACATGTCTGTTTTGTTTGATAGGGATGGTTTGTGTCAGCGATGATAAGCAGAAGGAAAAGGGGCTTAGCAAAGATTTGGGCTGTTGAAGCAGAACACAATGGGATGTGGATAAGAACAGAACAAATAGAGAATATCAAAATAAGACGAGTAATTACAGAAAAGATTATAAGAATATCATAAAAAAAAGAACAATTACATCATCTTCAAAGACCAATTCATGGGTTAGGAGCGGAATTCAAAATGAGTATTACTGGTTAATGACATAATGCAGTTTACTTCAGCCACACATTTCTGTCCACAAGGGAACAACCTCCTTAGAGCCAGACTATGTATCCTCATACAACGTCCAGCAACGTATGAATATCCGGTGGTTACATGTATACTGTCTTTTCAAAATAAACTTTCGTCTTCACAGGAAACAATTTGGTTAGGTTTAGGCAACAAAGCTTCTTAGGTTTTAAAAAAAAAGATCATAGTTTAGGTTAAAATAACTCCGGAAGTGGTGTAACTGAAGTACGAAGTTACGTGACAAATACATCAACGTTGACTTCTGGTTTCCATGGGATGTATACAAATTACAGTGCATTACTTTACGTAGGTATAGCTACGAATGACGTATGACAACAGTCTGAGCCAGAGGCATAAAATAAAAGAACGAACATACAGTATGTGAATATAGACTTACACCCTGAGCTCTTATGCCAACTCACTAATTTAATTAACACAACAGACTCAATGTAGTACAAACCTGAGCTTCAGTATAGGCGTACTGTACTAACGCAATGGTACGAATGCTGAATGGTACAAACCAACTCCCCTTTGAATGCTATAGAAACAAAAGAAAGAGAATAGAAGAGAGAGAAAGAGAAAGCATAGAGTATGTTCAGCAGTCAGTGCAGGCAGAAAATGTGCATGTGAAAATGCTTACTCACGTCATTAAATATATGAATGCAGCGAGCATGTCCATATTTTTCACTTGTCTCTTGAATTCTGCCCGTTTTCTTCTCAAGGATCCGAGCACAGGGAGGTTTTTTTACCCTCGTAACAAGGAAAGACTGCCGAGGTCACATTCCTATTTGCAGAAGAAACCTGAGGGAGTAGCTGCATGTGAAGGAATGGTCACACTAATTCACACTCACACCTGGGAGCTGCCCGGTGTTATCACAGCATTATACTGCAGCTCCGCTGAAGAACTGAGGGATCTAAATGTCACAGTGAGACTGTCTTTTCCAATAACGCGTCTGTTTCAGATCTCAGGGCTTGTCTTGACAATTCAAAATCAACCACATGAAAGTCCCCAAATCCGCATGTGTGATCAGTCACTGAAGCCATTGAGCAACTTTTAAGTGCTTTTTTCAGTGATGCTCATGCAGAACTGCTATACACCCTTCACAGGATTGCAGTTCCACCAAAACCCACGACAATGGCATTATCTATGAGATTTATGGTCTTGGTCAATGATCCTAAAGTAGAGTTAACAGCCTTAATAAATATATTATGCTCTGTTGAACCTAAGCCTTCCGTGTCCAGGAGCTGCTGTTACAGCCAAAAGAGATATTTGTTCTTAAGGACACACAGAAGTCACAAAAAGTCCACTTTCTTCTTTTATTGCCCTTTAAACTTAAACTGATTTCCCCCGCATTCATTTTGGAACTCCTTTGCAGTGTGTCCTTGTTTTCATATTCATGCTTTTCCTTTCAATCCAATGACAATCTGCTAGAAGGGCATCTCTGATGCATTACTTGTTTGGAATAAATCAAATTTGAAAAAAGCTAAAATAGCTTTAAGGCTATCAACTTGATGGAGCTGGGGACTGTGAAAAGCGCCACAGGCAAAGTCTACCCGGTTCTTGACACTTTAGAGATTCAGACACTGTGAGCTGCTCATGTATTCACTATAGCGAAAGATTGACCAATAAATGGGGCTACATGACGGAGAAATGGATGGTTTTCATCCCATATACAGGGCAAAAGCAGCCATCCGTTGAGTGATCTCTGGTATAAAGCAGTGGGTCTTAAAGAGTTGGATTTCCATCCACAGTATTACAAATAAAATGGAGTTGACTGTCTACAGGTTTATGTTCTTTTTAGTAGTGGCGGGAAAGAAATTTACTCACCAACGTATCACCATTTTTTTTTTGCCAGAATCTATATATTTGCTTCATTTGAGTCTATGCGGAGGTAGAAGGAAGTTACCGGTTATCAAAATAAGGTGTTAACAAAGGGAACTGTACAGTATATAAAACATACATACTTGGAAATAAGATTGATTGGATTATATTCACCAGAAGTATAAAACATTACATGTCTCTTATAAATTTAATAGAAAATACCACTAATTCGTGAGGGAAATGTCTTTATTCTTGGATTTTTGGGTTGCTAGAAAAAAATATAATAAATAATGCTTGACAATGATATATCTGACTTCAGGACATCTCTGACTACATACTGTACAAGCTGAAAATCAAACATTTTTACTGCAAAAATGTTGATATATTCCAAAGTAAAAGTCCCTAGAAGTTTATGTTTCAACTTTTCCCCATGGTCTAGTGTCAAAAAAGTTAACAAAAATCGCAATACATATCGAATCTGCACCCAAGTATCTTGATAGTATCGAACCGGGAGATAGGTGTAATGTCCCAGCCCTACTTTTCAGTAGGCTGTAATGTAAAAAAAATTAAATAACAAAAGCTCAGTTAATTCTGCAACTGCGTTTCAAACAGGAACTGATCGTTTACCAAATATTTGGTCGGAACTCAATTGGTAAGACAAACGAATCCTCCGCATGAAGCACTTAAATGCTTCCAATATGCTACAGACCGGACATTCAGATGAAATGTGGAGGCAAGAAGAAGCTTTACAGGCTTATGACTCCTCACTACAGCTAGAGCACAGAGAAAGAGAGACAGCAAGACAGAAGAGAAAGAGAGAGAGAGACAGTACTTTGATGGGATGAAATGAGATGATAACGACTTGCCTTTACAGTAGTCATGCAGTGGGAGAGATGGATGAAAAGAAGCAGAGCAACAGCAGATCTCTGGGGACAAGAAGTCATATAGAAGAGGAGTGAGTGGTAATGAAGGAGGGAGTTGGAAAGAAACTATAACCCGCACAAAGACAATAAAGCAAAGTGGAAGGAGTTAATTCCGTAGACCAGGTTCCAGAAGGAATAGTCTTATTCATTTCCACATAGACAATGATACAGCTTGCAATGATACAGCTGGAGCACTTCTGAGGCTCGGATGGGTATGAAACTCTCCCAGATGTAACGTCAGTAAAAACATGAAACGAAAATGAAGTCTACTACAACTCCCAGGGAGCAATAGGGTAAAAACATTCACTTTCCAACCATAACGTTATTTTCTCCAATGCCATTAAGAGCAAAGTGAAGATTAAGATTACACTTTGAAGAAAGAAGATTAAGTTTAAATCAATTAAGGGCGATTTCACAAGCCAAAATTTAGTCTGCATTAATCGAACTCCGGTGTGGCTCAACCCCTGGTTACATGAGGTTGGTACGGGTTACCATGGTTACGCGTCTCCAACCGGCAAGGAAGCTCTCATGAAGTGACGTGGTAATTGACGTATGTTGAAAGATAGTACACATTGAGTATGTAGTGCATAGTATGTGATTTTGGACGCAGCCTTATGTAATTTCTCAGAATCTAAGACGAAATATGTATTAATGATTTTCATAACATAACCACATAGAGTTGTTTAATTATCGATGACACTCCTGTGTTTCTATGTTGAGGTACTTTAAAAAGTTGAGTTACTAAAAACTTTTTTTCAAAATCCATCTACATTTCTGTAGTTTACGGGAGACTTCATGTCTTTCCGTTGGACTACCGTCATCATTTCATTCATTACCATTCAAGAGGTTTAGCCCATTATGAACTATATGACAAGCATATGTCATAGTTGACAAATGAAGAGGCTGAGATAGCAGCATATTGCTTCATCCTGTCAGCAGTCAACACGAGGTGAGAATATTTAACCAACCAGACCTGGGGGATAGGGGGATAGATTTTCATTTTCTTCCCAGATTCAGTTTCAATAAAATGTCATTGCAGGCTTTTCCAAACAGGTAATTTTTTTAACGCTCCATAAAATCTGTGCGAAAGGTGTTTGGTCAAACTATGCTTAACTGTATTTACCTGCCATCCATCTATGTTATATTAGAGAGAGCATTTGAAAATGAAGTGGATACAAGATGATAGCTTTTAGGAGAAAAAGCAAAAACAAACAAATAAAAGAAGTTTCGAAAAAAATAAGCTCTGACAGATCATTCAAAAGCACTCTGGAAATCTTTAAATGCTTTTTTATGTTGTTTCTTTTACAAAGCAGTTGATTGATTCCCCCTTTCTGCTTTTGATCAGCCTCTCTGTATTCTGGTATGCTGTGAGGAAAAGAAACCAACAAAGGGCATCAGTCCATCACAGAGATGAGAGGTGACCTTGCTATGATGGGAAAGATCTGCTGTTCCCGTTGGTAAAAGTACGATTTCTCCCTCCGACAAAACAACGTACGAATGTAGATGCAGAGGTCCTTTTGAAGAGCAAAGAGTAAGTAGTGAAACAAAAAACAAAAAAAACAGGTATCTGCACTGCAGCAGAATAAGACATGGGACAAGAAGAAAAACTAGCCAACCTTTGGTCACTTTAAGCCTGTTTTAGCCTCCATCTCTACTCATCTGTCAATGAGGCATCCTTTAGCGACAGTATGTGACGAACCGTGCTTTCGACTAACTCCAATGTAAATCCACCCACGGCGTTATCCGACGGTCGAAGCAGGTGACGTAGTATTAATAGCGTGAGACTCAGGTAAGGGAGGGCTGGAGGACGGGTCAAACAAACACAAGACTTTCAACCACGAGACCGGTGTTCGTGTCCCGTGTGAAACTAAAAGTAAAGTAAAGAAAAAGGACAGTTATATATCCCAATGAGACGACTCTGGTAAACTTTGACCGTATCATTCAGTGCAGTTTCTCTGCCGTGTGTGTGTGTCTATTGCAACAGACCCTTTCTACTGTTATACTGTCCCCATATCAACGCCAGGTTTATCATCAAACATGTCAAGACTAAGTCTAAAATATTTTTCTATTTTCTGTTGTCCTCAAAATCCCAGTATACATCCTGTTGAAAAAAAATAAAAATAACTAACAGGCACCTCTATCATGGTTTTGTCATGTTATAAATTATTCTCACTAAGTGTGAGCTGCAGGGAAACTCTGTTGTTTCCAACACAGCAATCCAGAGTCTCTGTAATGGAGCTGTTCATTATTAAACAAAAGCCTAAATGGAACATGCATTGGGGGAAATGGAGACACGCAGGCATTCACTGTGTCAACGAATCACAGAGCAGAGGAGCCGAGACTTATTATGTGTCAGTCTGGTTACATTCAATACCAACGTCTATTGCCGAAATTGTCTCTTAAGAGCGTCGGCTAAATGAAAACAAAAGTGCATTATAAAAGTTGAACTTGCTCAATGACCAACATTGTGGTTATCGACTGTATTCAGAGAGAGGCGGCGAGTGAGAGACACTTGGCCACTGATAACTAGGCTACTGATACTCTTGGCCTGGAGGCCACTCCAAGCTTTTGAAAAGTTTTACATTTTTACAATAAAAGTGGCCTAAACTTCTACATTGAAAGCTCTCGAGTAATTTCATCCACGGTTGCTGGTTCAAAATAAAAAAGTCAGTGATACGCTTTCTAGAAAGTAGGCCGACTTTAATTGAATCACAGAAACAGGAAAAAAAGGTTTTTAATTTGTTAATCTCGAGGCAAAGCATGAACAGTGCAAATTATTTAATTAGCGATGACTGCCGCGGTGAACGATGCCTACACGGCTCGCTTAATAATTCTGATTTACCTCAACGGTAAGCCTGGAGTTGGCACTGAACATCCTACTTTTGCTTTTCTCTGTCTCTTCTGAAAATAGCACCCAGGGCTGAGCTAATTTATTTTTGACTGGGCCTATGTGAGAGCCAGTTGTAATGAGAAGGCGCTATAGTGACATGTAACATCGTTGCCGTGGCACTCTAGATAAGGGAGCAGGCGAGAAATTATTTATTTTTCCATTTTCAGCTTGAAAGTTTACTTTTAAATACAGATTTTGTGAAACAGCATGACTTCGAGAGACTTTAACTGACTTGTGGAACTCTGTACTCTGGCCTCTAGAAGTTTTGGACATTTCATTTCAGCTGCACATAGATGCCTTTGCAGCTACGCAGGAGGTCAGTCAATTTCAACTCACAGTTGACCATGTCAGTGGGTCGAACAGAAGTTATAAAGTAAGTCATCACCAGCCTTGCACTGAGAAGGTGCAATACACTTAATAACTACTGGAAAGAGTTACATTGGAAAAGAGACGTCTGTAACTCAGCGGATAATTTTTTTTTTTTAAGTAAATCCACTTCCCAGTACGAACACTTAAATAGCCCTTCTTTAAATCATTAGGTCCTAAACGTTATAAAATGCACTGATCGCCTCTGTTCATGTGAATGTGCCCCAGGCCGAGGCTGAACCGAGGGCTGGGAGGCGGAGTTAAAGGAAACGCTACAGGGCCTGCTCTATTGGCCCAATGGATGCGGAACAACACCGGATGATCCGGGTACTTTATCACCCGGCAGTCGAGCCATTTTGTCTTCATCCGCCGCTGAACAACTTTCATAGGAATGAACGGGAGCCCATCTACGACGCCGTATCCAGTTCTCTTTATACATCCGTGTTCAGACCCGGAGGTTGCATTCAAATTAACGTTTTTATCATCTCTTCTTACCTGAGAGGAAGTGGCATAAAAGAGAAACTGCTGAATGTAATGGTGGTAAAGGTTAAGCTTTAGTATGTGCGCATAGTAGTAGATGTACTCACATGTATTATTAAATACGTACTATAAATGCTAATGTAAAAGTAAACATTAAATTGGCACTATATTCTTACAGAGAGCCCTTTAGCCTCATACTAAAAGGTCTGACCCACACACACAGCGATATTTGTGCAAGACAGTAAAACCAGGCGCCCTTCTAATGTATGGATATGAACTTTACTTTATGGATTTGACTTTACCCCCTTGTGCATAGTGAATCATGTCTTGCTCCACACAGTCTTACGAGGCATTAGCATAGGTGTTATGACAACCAGGCAAGTCACCTAAGGTAGTGAGAGAGGGCAACGTTAATGAGCACAAAAAGTAGCCACTGCACTGTTGCTGGTAATGTTTCCCATCTGTATTCCCCTGCACATTATCACCTCCGGTTCATATCTCTCACGCACAGTTATTCCCCAGGCAGCAGAAGATCAAATCCCGCTGTGGCAGTGATGGATTACATAGAAAATGCTTACACATTTTCTCAGTAATGACAAAAGAGATGTGAGCTGAGATATGAATTATAAACACATAACAAGGTATAAGCGTGACGCTGGATCTGGTTACTAGAAATAATGGAACTGCCCTTAAAATACCCAAAATCTTTGCTGTCTGCCAGGTCACCACGTGGATATTCAGCCTTATGGCACTCCTCTGACTTCTCAGCTGTCCAGGCAGGCCGGACAAGAAGGATGAAATCTAGGCATTACACAGCCAAACCAAACTGAAGGGAGCTGAGCTTAAGCTGGGAGCACAATTATCTTAAACAAATTAAGTATCGAGCATAGCTGATTCAGCCAAATATCAAAACTCGGGGTTCGCCAACAAAGCTGCTGAGAAACACTTTGGTGCAGGATTTTTCACTCTGACGGGAAGAGTAACTAAGGCTAAATCTGGTGAAAAGCAAAGAACACAGGAGTTTTAAAAGGGTGGGATTTCCCCTAAATCAAATAAGGCTGTTAGCGACAAGATGCTTAAATGTCAAGACCGATACCTAAGGTGCCCTTTAGCAGTCGACTTCACCCTCAGCTGATCCAGTGCAGTTGCTCTAGGACCAATAGTAAAGGATGTGTACGTGACCCTCCCATTCCATGCAGGTATAACCCAATTCATTTCAATAAACAAAACAGAGCTCTGGTAGTTTCCTGGCTGAAAAGGGATTCTAGTATGGGAATCTTGGCTGGATGGTAACTGTACACTGTATCTTATCTTGTTAACTTCCCAGGTACAGTTGTTCACCAACCCATTCTCACGCCCATCTCGTCAAATACCGTTGATTAGGCAGCGCCCCTCAGCATCAGAAACTGATGCACGGAGACACCTTTAGCGACAGTACAGTATGTGACGAACCAGGCTTTCAACTAACTCCAATACAAACCCACCCGCGGTGGGTCCGCTAAGTTCGGGCGGGAGGGGTGGTGGATGAGTCAAACAAACTTTCAAGTTTGAGACCACTGTTCATGTCCCGGGTGAAACTAAAAGTAACGTTGATTTATTGTGTCACGTCAGTCGTTAACGTGACTCGTTGGTGTCGTCGGTCAAGGAAGTTTATTTTGAAGGACACTAAGCCTGTAACGAGTGTATATTGACACGCCGTCCCTGGTCCGTCCAAAAGTAACGCAAGAGGTGTACCCCGTGCATCGGTCTTCGAGGGGCACTGACCAAACGTCGGTATTTGTCACTAAGCTTCTAGAAGCAAATATTTTGCGAAGACGTGCGGATTAATAGCGCTGTGCAATTTTATGGTGTGACCACCGATGAACCAAATGAATCAATTGCAACCAATAGCATTGTGTTTGTTATTAGATTCCTTACAATGACAGAAAGAAAGAGAAAAGTGAATATTTCACGAGTGGCAGTATTGAAGCAAGTCGAGCTTTATGTGTAAATGTATGTAAAAGGAGAAAAATGCCTTATACAACACTGTAACAGGCTTATACAGCCTAAAGTGTATATGCAGAAGCCTTATAAAGTCAGTGGAATGACATTTTCAAAATATCCACAAAGTTTTGAACGGCTTACGAGATGCCTCCCGTATTTAAATAGCAACACCTATTGACACAACATTTATTTTAATTAGTGATGCGCACTTTCAAAGAGTTTGAAGACGTTATCCTGAAGCCACGAATCGAGTTGTCTCCCTCTTATAGTCAACAGTGTGTTTGTAATCCTGTTTGCACATACACTGTCAGGCAAAAGCTAAGAAGACAGCAAGCCAGAGTTGCACACACACACACACACACACAGCTGCTTATGCAAGCTGCAAGGTAAGCAGTGTACTTTAAGCTAAAATTGCCTCCGCTATACACTTGCAAAAAGTTGGCAAGAGCATGGTGTTGAAGAAAGGAAAAGGGGAGAGCAGAGAGAGAGATGCATGGACGAAAGGATCAAGGAGGGCGAAGGAGAAAGAGGGGGGAGTGTACCGGGGTGCGGGGAACTCAACAAATTGGATATCAAATTAGATTATGAGGTTGGACATGTCTCTTTGTGCACTCAGGCCTTCTCGCTTTGTCTCGTTCTCTATCCGTTTCTCCCCCTGTCACACCTGACTAAGAGACAATAATGTGAGAGGATAGTGTGCATTTGGCCACAGTGAAACGCTTTATCCTTGGCCACCTTCCACTTTGCACACAAATAGACATCATACACACTAAGAAATACACATACTAAAGGGCACACACACACACACACACTGCTGGCGGTGTGTCAGCTCCACTAAGGAAAGAGAGATTGAGTTGAAACGTCATCTCTTACCGCCACTCTGTTATCTCATTTTTTTGTTGCCGTCATTCATGCTCTTTTAGGTTGCTGTTTCTCTTCACAGAGGCAGAGCTCAGCGGTAGGTTGTAGGTTTTATAAGCTGATGTGAAAACACAACAAGATCTAAAAAAAAGTGTTTGAGTGAAACCAGCAGCCTCTCCGACTCTGTCTGTCTGAGAAAACTGCCCCAAAGCAGCAACACACACACATGTCAAACAAAACTTTGAATGTTAATACACCAGAGTGAGGCAGGGCAAAGAGAGGTCAGGGCTGCAGCGAAAACACAGAAATATTGTGGAATAGTGAAATCAATCAGGCTGAACAGAGAAAAGCTAAGGTCGATAGCTACGCATCTGTATTCTCAGAAGGAGCCCTCTCACAGGGCTCTTATAGCAGGCTTTATCAACCTTTACTGGACCATGACCCCAGCTTTAGTACCCATAATTCTCCTGATTACAGCAATTAACTGTGAAATTGAGTGTGCGGCATTATTTTATATCATATTTTCAAGAGACTTATAGAAGCTCTGCGTTGCATAAAAATGATCATGCATTTCATGCAGACTTGTTTTTTATTTAAACAAATAGAAGAAAATGAAGAAACTTCAACCTATTTGTATAACCAGTAACAATATTTAGGGTCCCTCAAGACCCCAAGGTTGACAAGGACTTTGGTTTTTAAGTTTTGCCACTCCATTGTCATAACCAAATCCTTTGAAAATAATGGGAGCTCCTTATTAAACCAGCCCGGTCGCATGAAAAGGCGTACAAATAACACGATAATGTGCAAGGCGAAAGTGTGAAATAAGAACGCCGTTCGTGCTTTTGCCATGTCATTTGTAGGCCATGTAGTCTGTACTGACTGCAATGTAAATGCATCCGCGTAAATATGCTACACTCAAAGCTAGTGACGTAGAATAAACAGTGAGAGACTGCTTATGGTGGGCGGGAGGGGAGGTGGATGGGTCCAACAAACACAGGACTTTCAAGAATGTTCGAGACCGGTGTTTTTGAATATATTAAAGGATACTCCCTTGAGATGTAGCATCTCATTTTCGAGGGGGTTGTTTTGTAAGTGATGTTTGTGACGTGTTTTCCATACTTATGTTTCTTTGTTTCCGTACATATTGTACTTAGTTCACGTAGTTATTTTAAACCCAACCATGACATTTTTCTAAAACCTAACTAAGTGGTTTTGTTGCGGACAGGCAGGTCTATTACATGGTTGGCGTGATACCGGGTTGATTAAGCACACAGTTGTACCACTTCATACAAAATTTGCCTTTTGATCTATTGCCCTTACAACATCTAGCTGAAACATTGAGTCAGTAAATCTTAATAAGCTGCCTTGTGTGCCTCAACGTGGCCTCGTGTTCCATATCAGACGCCAACCCACTCATGGGGCAAAAACAATGCAACCTCCCCACTGGGATAAGGCTAGAATGCTTCTTGTTCAATCACCCAAGACCATGACCTTCCCAAGTTCCCAGATATGAAGGATGGATTTTGTGGCCCTTGTCACAGATATCCTCTATAATTACACCATTGGGATGAACTGGCTGGGCATGCGGTTGACTCCTTGTTGTAGTCAAAGTCAACGCAAGCAGCAACGCTCTATTGGAAGTGACATCAATGAGA
Organism: Sebastes fasciatus; assembly: GCF_043250625.1. Taxonomy (NCBI): domain Eukaryota; kingdom Metazoa; phylum Chordata; class Actinopteri; order Perciformes; family Sebastidae; genus Sebastes; species Sebastes fasciatus. The sequence goes on from NC_133810.1 coordinate 11,686,600, forward strand.
TCTGAGACAGAGGTTGAAAGGCTCTTGATTCGAAACGTATTTGTGATACTGCATGTCACAAAACAAACGTAATCTCTCGAAACGTAATTGCCAATGCAGTTTTGTTGTATGGGAACACAAGTTAGGAAACCAGGCTTGGCTGACAGCCTGTGATGTCACCCATTGGTTTGTGGACTGCGGTTTTGAAGCCTTGAGTCGGCATTTTGGACGTCACCATCTTGGTCTCTGGCCATTACCATCTTGTTTTTTTACAACCAGGAAGGACATGAGAGGGTGAAGCTAAGTACAACCGAATGCTGAATAAGACATTTTTAGGCGACCAAAATGTTACAATTAACTTTCATGAACTGAAAACACACTGTGAAAGTGTTAAAGTTGTAAGATGAAAACCCGGACAACTCCCAGACCGGACTTCGCTGTGGTAGTGACTTGTCAATTACAAGGTAGCCACGCCCTAAAGCATACCCTGCTTTATGGTCTATTTGACTCTAAATGGGACCATCCATCCATCCATCCATCTTCAACCGCTTATCCGGGATCGGGTCGCGGGGGCAACAGCTCCAGCAGGGGACCCCAAACTTCCCTTTCCCGGGCCACATTAACCAGCTCTGACTGGGGGATCCCGAGGCGTTCCCAGGCCAGAGTAGAGATATAATCTCTCCACCTAGTCCTGGGTCTTCCCCGTGGTCTCCTCCCAGCTGGTCGTGCCTGGAACACCTCCCAAGGGAGGCGCCCAGGAGGCATCCGTGCTAGATGCCCGAACCACCTCAACTGGCTCCTTTCGACGCAAAGGAGCAAGGACTCTACTCCGAGTTCCTCACGGATGACTGAGCTTCTTACCCTATCTCTAAGGGAGACGCCAGCCACCCTCCTGAGGAAACCCATTTCGGCCGCTTGCACCCGCGACCTCGTTTTTTCGGTCATGACCCAACACTCATGACCATAGGTGAGAGTAGGAACGAAGATTGAACGGTAGATCGAGAGCTTTGCCTTCCGGCTCAGCTCTCTTTTCGTCACAACGGTGCGGTAAAGTGAATGCAATACCGCCCCTGCTGCTCCGATTCTCCGACCAATCTCACGTTCCATCGTCCCCTCACTCGCGAACAAGACCCCGAGATACTTAAACTCCTTCACTTGGGGTAAGGACTCAGTCTAAATGGGACCATAATTCACTAAATGAACATCATGCTGTATTGAAGAATACTTGAAATTAGCGATTGAGACCATAAACTCATGTTCACAAAGTTTACTGAGGTAATAAATCAAGTGAGAAGTAGGCTCATTTTCTCATTGACTTCTTTTTGCAACCAGAGGAGTCGCCCCCTGCTGGCTATTAGAAAGCAAGTTCAAGCAACAATGTTTTTTCTCTTAATATCACATCTGTATGTCCCTGTCAGGATTCAGGCATTAAAAGGCAATCCCAGACTAGCCATCATGCCTATTGCACACTCAAATGTGCAGCCGGCAAGAATGTTCCCTTGCACTCAGAAAATGTCTATAAATTATTTTGAATGCCTTGAGGACAGGAGGAAGACAGAAACACCAGAATAAGTTAACGCTTGAGCTGGTCACTACAGGGATAGTAACGCTCAAAATAGTCCTTTTGGCAACTAATCCAGCTTTAAAAAGCTTCAGCCAAAGAGCCCTAGGTTTTGTCGACCAAAGGAGTGATGAAAACTGGTTTTGCAGGCATAACCACACTTTAGGTACCCCTCTCTCTCAGCAGATGGTTGGAACAACAAGGAGGGCCAAGAGAACGAAGATGAATACTGATGGTCTCCGCGGCAGATTTTCATCATATTGAAGAAGTTCTCTCTTACTAATAAAAAGAGGGGCCAAGATTTTGTGAGCTTCAGCTGTATTAAATCATGTGCTTCCTCTAGGGAGGCAAGTAGCAGTGGTGGATGTATGGCAGGGTTAGAGGTGCAGGCATCCTCATACTCCACCTCATTGTGAAAACAGTGCAAATCCACTCATAATAATGCCGCCATATGGCCGATGACTAAGCCTGGTCTTCAATCCCAGTGGTGCCGGGGTTGGCGCAAAGGCAAGTCAGATAGCAAGGGTGACTTTTGAGCATAAACACAGGTTACTATTGGAAAACTTTCTAACTTTTTCTATAAATGAGGTGCATCAAGCATTTTCAATCAAAACGCTTGACGCAAAGGTTGTAAGTTGCCTGAGGCGAAGACGCTTTTTGCAGCAGTATTTCAAAGTCAGGCATTTTTGGCTTCCACAAAATGGTTCAGTCCTCAGCCAGCCAGACAGGTTTACTCAACAGAAACATTGTTTAATTTGGGGGAAATTACAAATAGGTCCATGTATCTGTCATGTAAAAGTCGACGAGGGAATCTAACTGAAGATGTTAAGTAGCAATGTACATTACACAGGGGTGCACATGGCAGAAAATCTCCTGGCATCTGTCACGCTGCTCTGCAGAAAGCATTGCAGTGTAGAAAGTCAGACTTCTCGGATTGTTCACTCAACTCATTCACCAGCTCTGCTTAATAAATAAAGAGGAAGTTGTTATCCCTTTTCTGACCTGAAATGCAGACCGACTATCGAGGCAACTCAAAGTGTTTTGTCTAATCTCGCTTCAGATTTACCCAGTTGAATAAATTGATGACGATATCAAGTGATTTATAAAAGAAAAATAATCTCATGCCGATGTCTTCCTGTCTTCCTGCGATGCACCCTGGACCCCCGATCTCCACAACAAACACTGTCTACCCCGCCTTGTTCTGTTTGATGTGGCTGCCAAGACAATCACAAAGCATGCAGTCATAAAGAGGAATAAAATGCCAAATAAGACACTCCCGCCTCACAGGTAGAAATGAAACCCCCATGACAGATATACACATACAGACAAACACAATTGTTCTCCTGATGGCACGCTCTCCCTCAGTCCCTCACACAAACACAGCGACGGAGCCAGAGAGACACAGGAGGGAGTTGCCCAAACGAGCTGCATGTGAAAGATGAGTGTCGGGTGTAATCCCCGCAGAAGGCAAATAGACTGGGGAGGTTTTATATAGAAGAAGCCAGGCAGCAGAGCTCAGAGTGTCACCTCCTGCTGTGGCTTTGAAGACTGAGGGTTGGAGAGCACATAGCCAGATACTGTACAGTATAGGACAGGGAGGACAGGGAGGACAGGGAGGACAGGGAGGACAGGGAGCAAGCATCTGTTTTTTGGCTGGGTTTATCTGTCTGTCTGCCTGCCTGCCTGCCGGCTTCTCAGTCTGTACATTTCTTTCCCCTTTCTGTCTTGTCCTATTTTCCTCTGTGTCTCTGTCTGCATTGTTCTCCGTCTGACTGACTCTTTCTCTATGAAGATAAGATGAATCTTTAATGATCCTCTGTGGAAACTTTTCCAGAAGAAAACGTCATTGAATAAAGCAAGGAGGGGGGGGGATATAAACGGGAAAACACTGTATAAGAAATTGAGATTATTTAAAGTTATCTGAGCTGGCAAATGTAAACCTTGTAAATCAAAAATGTTTTCCCAAAACTTGTCAGGAACTAAGAAAAGCAAACACAATGCTGTGCTATGGCAATTTGAAATTGGTTATAGAGCATAAGACGCTCAGGTTTGTCGAAAGAAATAAGAATCTTTGGGTGTTGGAGAGTAAAAAATGGCAGCAAGAGGTACCTCTTTGATAACTGAATTCCTCAATTATGTAATATGCACAGCCTACTCCTGTTTACCAACCCGGCCAAAAGATATCACAGAGACAGAGGTTGAGTAGCTAACGTTGGCAAAGGCAGCTTTTCTCTAGACACAGTGCTCGTGCGTTACCATTTATAGAACACAGTTTTTATTTCACTGTCTGGTTTTGATTGATCACTTCCTCCGAGCAGAGATGATTTCCTGTCAGGGACCGAACCTGCCGACAGAATTTAATTTGGGAAAATACGTTTAATATAGCTTCTCGGGGCGCGCCTCCCAACTGCTGCTCCACTTCATGATCTAAGCTGATAAGACCAGTGTAAGCTAGTGGCTCGGCTCTAGAAATGGCAATTATGTTGGTGCTGAATGGATAACAGACATTGGTGATCCCCTGAATTTTTATCTGGCATGTCAAAGTTGTTGAATAATGTTTACCGTGTTTAACAGACCGTGTGTGTGTGTGTGTGTGGGCGGTGAGTGTGAGGTTGTTGGTGGCGTTATAGCTGTGAACGTAGGTGTAGCAGTGTGTGTACAGTGTATTTCTTTTAACCGTTTTAACCGATAGCGTTAATCGGTTAAAATGCTTAATGTCGGTTAACGGTTAATTATGGACATCCCTGTTTTATATCATTCTGTAGTTTCTCAGTGGTGTTCCTTACTGTATTTATTCTGAACATTCAAATTTTGGTCAAAGTATGTATGTTTTAACATCAAAGTGCTATTTTCTCAAGCCCATCTAAAAACTTTTTCCCACCTGACCTGACATGATTTTCTGCATGATGACGCTGCTACATGTACAGTATATATACGTCCTTATATGCAGTGTATTAACGTTACATACAGTAACTTAGATGGCAGTCGGCACGCTCCCAGTTTGGAGAAGCAGACGGGAGTATACCGGCACGGAAGCTAAGCAATGTACCGCTGTGTGGACGCCACGTTAATTCGGATCCGAAAGTCACACAATGACGCAAACAAACCAACCAATGGATGCAGCGGTAGACCAGCAACTCCCCTGTTGTAAGTGGTAAAATTACTGTTTCTGTGAATGGAGTCTGGTCTGGCTTTGAAGACCGTATTACAACAGCTTCAGCTCCCCGTCGGAAAGGGCTGTCTGATGGCGAGGTAAAGTGTTGAAAATATTCTAAATATGACAAACACTTAAAATTATTTGGCTGGCTAAAATATGTTTTTCTGCTGCTCCCGTTCACAGCTGCTTTACTTCGCCGTCAGACAGCCCTTTCCGACGAGGAACTGAAGCCGTTATATCACTCTCTTCAAAGCCACCAGGCTACATTCCGCAGAAGCAGTACTTTTAACTCGTAGAACGTGGGAGTAGACAGTACATAAAACCCCACCAAATTCATCTAAGAATTCATCTAAGAATACCAAAATCTGTCAAGTTTTCATCCATCAAACACTTGTGTCGTCTAGTGTGTACTGAAGGCTACAGCTTTGCGGGGCTACAGACATGTACTTGTTTTACATGTACACCTTGCCTCGTGTTACGTTGAACAGATTAAACGGACTGTATTACAATCGCTTGTTGCTGCATTAATGTCTCTCCTATGTGTCGATCACTCAGTCTCTCCCTCTCATCTCTTTATCTGCATTGCAACACTTTCTCCTTCCCTCCACCTCGAGCGCCGTGTCTCTTCTCACCGTGCTCCCTCTCATCAGCATCCATATCTACCTCCCTCCTGCCCCTTATCCCTTCATCTCCCGCGCTGTCATCCTCCACCCCACCCCAACCACCTCCAACTCTGTCAGCAGTTAGATCAAAGTATCGAGACATGGGGTATTTAACCCATCGCTGGTCCCGCTGATAAGCACCTTCCAAAGGCCTGCTGGCAGACTGACAGGTGCTGATATTCGTCCACACACATAGATTTACATGTATGACTCAAGAGTTATGACTCATGCGCAGCAAGAGTAGCATGTATTAACACCAATATGTCTTTGTTGAATAGTTTTTTGAAATGTTTGACACATTTAAATATTAAAAAAACAGGATAAATATTGAAGTGTCTATCTCCATCAGTCTTTCGCTTGTTTCACCATCTGTTATGCGAGAAATTCATGGCAATTAAGGAGCAGACGTTATTATTACTGCTAAATGCCAAACACATAACAATTAAAGCCATAATTAAAAAGTACTTGAAGACTATTTTGCTTTCCTTAATTTGATTTGAAAACGGAGAGAAATAGGGAAAGTTTTACTTCTTAAATGTAAGGAGAACAGAGGGATGGGAGTACTTAAAAAATCTGAAATGGTATTTAAACTTTTCCATTTATTATGTAAATGACAATGTGCAGCGAGCCGGTCATTGTTGTGAAATAAACCACGACAGGGTGATGCGGCATCGTCCTGAAAGGGTTTATTTCACAACAATGGCCAGCTTGCTGTACATTATCCCGCTTATTACACAGCTGCTTCCTTAAGAAATCAATAATTTGACACAAAAATGGTCCGCCAGAGTCAGACATCAGAACTGCGCCCATAGCAACGGTCTGTTATACATAGCAACGGTCTGTTATACATAGAAATGGTCCACTATAAAGAAATAACAGACCGTAGAACGCCGTGATTGACCAATCAGAATTGAGTATTCAACAAAGTTGTGTAATAAAATAAATATATTACATGATGGAAGATGCAAATAAATGGGAAAACACATTTATTTTCTCTTTAACGCATAAAAATGTAGCGGGATTGTTCCACAAGAATGCTCGTGCACTAAGCAAGCTAGTCAAAAAGTAAACGGCAAAGATAAGTCACAAACTTATAGCATTCATATTCTGTATATGTACATGCACGCATACACATCTCACTGTCTTTTAACACACTAAAAGGTGCACAAACACACACACACACGCGCCACGAAGAACTCCTAAGCCTGCCAGGAGAGCGAGGGAACAGGAAGAGGACAGGTTATTGGCCTTTAAAACGCAGAAAGTGCTGATGCGTGCCATCGATTGATATCTTTCATCTGTTCGATGGGGCGAGTGCATGCATAATCACAATTACAGATGGGTCTGATCTTTAATCTACAGCTGATTCGTTTTTGTCGATGCCTTTCATTTATATTCATTAGCTCTTTGAACCTGAAACGGTAGATTTCCTTCCACACCGTTGAGGTCAGACGCTGCTCGCCGTCACGTAACTTTTGTAACGCAGAGTTTCATTCTCTCTCTCTCTCTCTTCCTCTCTGTCTTTATCTCTCTGTATATCCATCCATCCATCCATCCATCCATACCTCCATCCATTAAACCATCCACATCTCAGGAAAGTTACCTTGCCCTTCGATCGAGGATAAAGCACTGAACATCTAAACTAAACTTTGTGGAAGAAAAATAGCTGCCTCATCTGTTTTGACAAACTCTCATTGTGAATGCTCCTGCTAGAACATTACTTCAGTTTCAAAGTGGTTTCATCATAAAATGGGTGCCTTCATAATATCCAAAGAGAGCAGAGGAGAGCACATAAATTAGCACATTTATTACTCTTTCATCAGAGTTGCCAAAGTAAGCTACTGTTTAAAAGTGAGGGGAAGCAGACGAGTAAGACGGAGGATTCAAACGTTTCCCAAAGGGATGAAAAAAAAGAAGCTAAATGAGAGCCTTCCAGGTGTCACCACTAATTGACCCGAGCTTTTGCAAATTGTGTGTGAAGATTCTTCATACAAAATAATAATTGTTGTGACAGATTTTTTTTTTTTTTAACCTTGCAACTTCAAGACACAAAAAAGGAACATGTCTGTGTTGCTCCTACATTTTATAATTACAGCCTTTAGGATTTACACATAGATTGTATATAAGAAGTATACATAGTCACCGATACATCACCCATTGGTTTGTTGCCTGACATTTTGAAGCCTCGAGGTCAGCATTTTGGCCGTCATCAGCCAGAGTCGCCCCCTGCTGGCTATTAGAAAGAATGAAAGTTTAAGGCATTTCAGCATTGGCTTCACTTTTCAGGCCCAGAGGTTGCCCACTGGATTTACAGTAGCCTATGTACCAAGCACATAAAAGAAACCATGAAATCAATCCATCAAGCGATAACATATCCGTCTTTTCATGCTGTCAAGTTATGACGTCTTGTATTCAGCACTGACAACTTGAACAAGCTCTCTCCTGAGCACCAGCTCTGACTTACAGGCCTGTCTTCTCTCTCGTGGCCTTTCACCTCAACCTAACCTCAGACGTGCTATATTTCTAAGTGCCGTGATAAAACATGACAGGGTAGCAAAGCGACTCCATTAAAAAAAGCCAATCACTGTAATGGGAATGGCAGGACGTTCAGTTTCTGTGTAAATGGGGGACTATTTTTCTCCTGACCTCTGTAACCCTGTCTCAGAGCCATCATTTCTAAAGTGCTATGGGCAGCTAATATTGACAGATCTGTTTGGCAGTGATGATTTGGCTATTGATGAGATGGGATGGGGGTTCATTTGAGGAGAAGCTCCCTCTGGCAATAAGCAATAACATCTGTACACAGAACTTCTCGCCAACTTGTGAAGGCTTGGCCACATTTATTCAGAGGGCTTCCAATTGGATGGTAGAGATGGAGGAGATTGAATAACATGAAAAACCTCTTTACTGACTGAACTGTCTCCTGTTTAAAATAAAAAAAAAACTGTTTATCTCACACCTGCAGTGACGCAACATACTGTTTTAGATAACTGAAAATTAGGGCTACCACTATCACTATCACTATTATTTTGGACAATATTTTGATCACGATTATTTAACATGATTACTCATTGGCTTTGGAAACATAATGCATTTATTGAACTTTTAAAAAAATGGTCTTTTTAACAGCAGATTTTTTTGAATAAATTTAAAAAATAAATGTTAAAAAAAATAATTATAAATAAATAAATACATAGATATAAATTTACTAAAATTTGTATTTATTATTAAAATAATAAATCGTACAACAGAAACTTGGTAAAACTTATTTACATTTTCCTGGGCGAAAGTCTGAAAAAGAAAAGTCTTTTTAACAGCAGATTTTCTTGAACTTTAAATATAATTCAACTGAAAAACAAATTAAAAAAATAAATGTAAAAAACATGAGCAAAATGTAACAAATAAATACATAGATATAAATTTACTAAATTAAATTATATATACAATTATTTACATATATACAAAAACGTTTATATATATATATATATATATATATATAAATGCACACGCACACACACACGCATTTAAAAAATATATAAAGATAATAAATAAAAATAAATAAGATCAAATAAGATTATCTTGATTATCTTGTTTTCATAATCGTTGGAAGCCAAAAATCGTAATTGAAAGCAAAATTTGATTAATCGCCCAGCCCTATTGAAAATGACTACATACAGCAAACGGCTCATTGTCATGTCTTCTATACCAAGCAGAAAGGAGCTTATTTATATTTTAAATGAAAAAAAAATATGTTTGATGCTCCTAGACATCTTGACTTGTCAAACTGGTGACAGTAAAAAAAAAGATAAATCCAGGAAGGAGAAACAGTCTAAATGAAGGACTCCATGTACATTTTTCTTACTTTAAAAAATGTTTTTGTCCATTACCACAGTGAAACAGACATAATGATGGAAACCATCCACTGATAAAAGCCATCATCACTTTGACAGCTGGAAATATTATCTGTGATGGAGCAGCGGTGGCAAAATCACCTTTGAGGATATTCTATTTTCACTGAGCCACTGAATCATAGTGATAAAAATCCATGGATGAAACAGACTGAATAAAGCACCGACATTTCCATCTTTTTAAACTACATTCATGGGTGTCCATCCTCTCATCTTTTTTACCCCCCCTATTTAAAACTAAGTTCTGTCTGAACATTTCATAGAGAAGGCGAGAAACACGGACCTGGAGCTTGTTAGCTTGTTGCAAACAATTTGTTGGTTTCAGGTTTGCAAGTTGTCAAATCCTTCTTTGTTAACAGATGTGAGAACAGACTCAGCACATCACCAATTAGACGACATCAGCAGGGTGCAACTTGTTGTGGCATGCAGTAGGAATTAATTACTACATCTAGCCAAGCTTAACAATAGTCCATCATTTTAATCATCACTGTTCATGTCATCATGGTTCACTCACAAGTCATCCATTGTGAATGACTTGTCAGGATCTGCATTATGCAAATCCTGTTCCTGTGAGTTGACAGCACCGGTGCTCAGATGCACCCTGTGAGGTTTGATTGCGACTGTAATTACTGTTTTTTTTCAGATTAATTTGTCAGTAAATTAGCCCTGACTATGTGACGAAAACATTGGCTGATTTTAATCATTTTACGACATTAACCTTTTGGTTGTTAACATCATGAATCTCTCCGGTTGAGCGATATAGAGGGGAAGAGTCAGTGATGTTGGCTTCCCGAGTCTTAGTGAGTCTCAAAGTCATACGTTTGCTTATGTCTGTTCCTTAAAGGGTCAGTTCACCCAAATCACACAAAAACTGTTTTTTCCACTTAGCTTCAAGCTGATAGTCTAGATTTGCCAAGGTTGAACTGAACACATGCACACTGACAGTGAAAGCACGGGCGGTCAGGTTAATCACCTTCCGACCGATAGCCTGTGTGAATGTGGAAGTTATTCAGGCTCTAGTGTGAAATTGGTTGTTATGACTCAGACTTTGGGGGGAAAAAATAGCATTGAAGTTTTTGTCCGACCTTGACTGTCTGTAAATCTGTCTGAACCTTGTGCACAGTCGACCCAGCCCCTTGTCAGTATGAATACAAATTTGAGAATTTAATGGAGTTGAAAAACAGTTACAATAACTTCATGGAGCAGAGATTTGTGGATTTTTATACTTTTCAGTTTAACAGCCCAGTCAATGGGTTTAGTGACTTGCAGGTGAAAAGATTTGTAGCTGTCTATTAAAACTGGAATGAATTTCATTGAAAACGTTTAGATTTTTAGATTATAACCTTCATTTTAATTGTATTTGATGACTGTATTTTCAACATGTAACATCCTCTAGATTTATTTCTTAGCTAAAGTGGTTAGAAAAGTATAAACTTTTACACATTACAGCATTATTGCACAGGTTTAAAAGTGAGATGCCCCAATCCAGATTTGTCTATATAACTGGGGTATTCTATTTGTTCTGCTGAATGACATGTTAAAACCTCAATGGCAACATGAATAAGTGTCAAAGGTTGCATTAGAAAATTCCATGCTAACATGCTATTTAGTACGCTAAAACAGTATGTGAGATATTTTAGTACGTCCGAAACCTTTGTAGGGCTGACCCAAATTAATCCATAACTATTAATTTAACTGTAAATATTAAGATTTCACTTTGCTAAGGTGTTGTAGACTTTGATTCTCACAAATAGTCGTTTTGGTCACATGAGGTTGGCATGGATTACCATGGTTACACGTCTCCAACTAGCAAGGAGCGTTCAAAAGGTGACAAAGTAAATTATAACTCAGTGTGAAAAGGTACATACTACTGTTTATTCATACAAAAGTAAGTTGAATAATAGTACACATATTGGGTATGTAGTGCATAGTATGTGATTTTGGATGCAGCCAATGTCCCAGTTGATTAAGGTAATCCACATATTATGGTCTGCCAACAGAAACATTGAGAGATTTTTCACCAGAGTTTGGAAAGATTCTAATGCAGAGGTGAGAGGTGCACTCTCACCTGCAGGTCAAACTCAAATATTTCATTTCTGTGCAAAGTAAACTGGTTTTAGTCTTCTTAATATTATCCTGAAGCTCAGTCGCTTCATTGGAATTCTTGGTGTGCCTGAGGAATCTGTTGGTCTGACATGTTGCCTTGCTTTCCGCCTGCGGGCATAAACTCCTTCATGTCCACCCTTTTCCATATATTGGTTTGAAGTATTGATGTCTCGTCCTCATTTAGAGAATTTTTTTTTTCTTTACTTTTGAAAGAGATTCAATTATTCGATTGCTCAAATTGACATGTGCACCTCCGTTCACTCAATTTAATAGGTTGGTAATCTATTGTGCCTATTTTACAGTGTAAATGGGTGGGGGCGTATACCAGTGATAACTTCTCTTAATTGATGTGTTCTGCTGGAAGGGGAACAAAGAGTGTTGCTTTACCAGCCAACCTCGCTGAGCCTTGTTCACTAAAGTTGTTCCGATACTAGTATCAGAAATGCGTCCGATACTGCCCAAAATTTGGGATTGGGTATCGGCAAGTACGCCAGTCTACGCACCATTCCGATAACATAATTTATTAACCCAGAAATAAACGGAGATGATTTCTTCTTCACTGCTCCAAACTAGTAGCCTTCACTTAACGAGGAAAATGTCAGCCATTTGGCAAAATTTCACAGTGGGAAATCCAACAGAATCCATACATGGTCAGAAGTAAACTATATATTTTTTTTATGACGCTGGTATTGGATCGATACTCGGTATCGGCCAATGCCGCAAGTTCAGGTATCGGAATCGGTATCGGGAAGGAAAATATAGTATCTCTACTGTTCACACAGTTTTTCAATAACACAGTTTTTCCAATCCTGCTAAAATAATTGGAGAATACTTGTCAAAAGTAAAAAAACAAGTAAATAATCACCTAAACAAAGTATTTGAACAAACATTGAGAATGTGGGCAATATATTCAGAACGGTGTAAAAAGCTTATTGAATTAGCATTCTCCTCAAGCCTCAAATGCACATTAGAGTATATCTTTTGACTTTACACTCCGAGTTCATTTTGATTGGATTCTTTTGGCGTTAGTCGTTTATGTGGCTCTCAGCCAAGTGACAAAAGAGGATTTTTAATCTCAATGAGACTTCTTTTCCTTGACCTTCACAGATATTACCACCAAATGAAAGAAAAAGAGCGATGAAGACAGAGACAAAAAAAGAGACTTAAGTTAGTTCAAGCACTCCCAAGTCCTAGAAAGTCGATAGGGTTGCGTAACTCAATTTCCTCCAAGTCCAAGAACATCATGAAGATAATGGATTTCTTGTCAGGGGAACAGGGGCTTGGTGGTGTGAGATGCCAGCTGCACACACACACATACTGTAGTAAAAAAATGTATGTAAAGAGAAGGATGACTAAAAATGTTGACTAAATAAAGTGGTAGAAATTAATTTGAAGAAAAGGGAAACTGGGGAAGAGGGGGGGGCATGCCAGCCAGAGATAAAATGAATTGGAGGGAGGGAATGCATATTTTAACTGGAGGATAAAAAGAGATCCAAAGGGAAATGCAGAGGAGAAGTTGAAGAGAGTGAGAGACGGTATGAAAGAGAAGCAAATTGGCCAAAGAAAGAGTAGAAATAGGAGGGAGATAAAGCACTGAAAGGAAGAGAAAGACAGAAGAGGAGGTAAAGAAAGGACAAATAATTTGACCGGTGGTTTTAAATGACACCCTTAGGGAGAGAGCAGGGGGGTGGGGTGGAGCGTTGAAGAGGCAGAGAAACTGATTCAAGGAAAGACCGGGAGAAAAGAAAGAATTATATAAAAGTATTTGAAGGTTAGATCATTTTGCTTGAGGATCCAGCAACACAGAGGCACGCTGATCGGAAGAGAGAGAAAAACAAGAGGAGGACAGAACAAAAGGACAAAATAGACAGAGAGGGGGGAAGGAAGGAGGGAAAGAGGGGAAGCAACGATAGAAAGTTTCACCGGAGGATTAAGAAAGACCCCGAGGGCCATCCCAAAGGAAGTGAGGATGATCAGAGAGAAGCACTGACAGTTGGTGGAGATTTAAACTCTCACAAGTTTTACATGAATTATCAAGGGGTTTTTAAAGTAACAAGGAGTTCACTTAGAAGTTTGTGCCGCTGATGAAAAAATGTGCGAACCACCTGCAGCCTCAACAGGCTTTATTTGCATTGCAGCCTCGACTTGCATCTTTGAAGATTTGTGATAAGCAAGTGAATTACAGAGTTTCCTCCCAAGAAAAACTACAGCATCAATCATTTCAGCCAACCGTGGGCCTTAAGATGCTGCTAGAACAACCTCCAGTCTTCTGGGAAGGTTTTCCATAAGATTTTGGGAACCTGACTGCAGGGATCTGCTCCCATTTAGCCAAAAGATCATTAGTGAGGTCGGGTACTGTTGTTGAGCGACAAGGCCTGGCTCACAGTTGACATTCCAGTTCATTTAAAGGCTCTCTATGTGATATCCAGAGCACTAATATAGCAGCAAACTATATCTTTATAGAGCAAATAATTGAGTGTCTACCTGAGCAGAGAATGAAGTATCTCTCCCTCTGTGTCAGTTGTAATCCGGGCTTCTCCGTGCTTCGTTGATATAGCCGGGCCGGCCGTGCGTGCCTTTTAGTGCATGTGAACTCATGGCCGCTGCACTGCACTTGGCTCCTACGGTGGTTACAGCTAATAACGCCGTTGCCTCGCAGAACCGTAGCTCCCACCCTCCAGTTCCCTCACTAAACACTGTCAGCACCGTTGTTTTCACTGTACCATAAGCGCTGTTTGCGCCGTTAACTGTGAGCCGCCGGCTCAGCCGTCGCCATGTTGAGAGCCGGGAGGAGGCAATAGAAATAACATAATGAACTGAAAGTGTACATTTAGTCATTCTGTCTCATAATTGCATCAAAAAGAGAATATTGTGTGGATATTAAAAAGCCAATAATTTTGTATTAATAGAAACTGTCTGGATATAATGAAGATGGTGCATTTGGATTCCCCAGAAGGTGAATTGTTGAATAAATCAAAACATCTTTCCCACATCTGCCAAAAGTGCCTTTTCAATTAGGGGATCTCACTCTAAAGTGAGTCTAAGATAAGCACTCAATTTGTGCCCCAGAAAAACTTTCCGTAGGAGTTCAGACATTTAAGAGTCCATAAGGGCTTAGCTAAATATGTTGTTGCAGTAGTGAGAAATCAATTACCTCTACACACATACTGCAACACTGTTTACCTTGCCTTGTATTGTTCCCCTCAGAGATATTTAACGTCCTGCTCAACAGTGAAAGTGCATTTTCTCCTTTTTTTTTTTTTTTAAATGGTACATTTCCCTTTTTGCACATCCATTGCCTCAGTCTACGACCTGAAGCGCACAGTGAACAGCAAACCACATAATGCTGTACAGTACATCAGCTGTTGGACCATGTGTGTCATCCATATGGGAATAAGGGAGGGAGAGAGACCGAGCAGAACGAGAGGGGGGAGTGTTTCTCTGCTGTTCAGTCATGACAGTTTGATATAGGAGTTGTTAGATTTTGCTCATTCATATATACCAATAAATGCACTAAATATTCAGAGGGCCATACAAAATTACTCCTGCAGTTGAGGCACACACAAACACATAATGTTTATATAACAGTAACTACACTACAGAGACTCAGCTGCACTTAACCTGTTAAAACTCTATGAAAGCAGAAACTCATACACCACTGCCTCCTTTGGATGCACATTTGCTACCACCGAGATTAATGTAGAAATGATTAGTCGATTAATCAATTTGGTAATCGACAGAAAACGATCTATGAATCATTTAAGTTATTCATCAGGCAAAAAAATGTAAAACACTCACTGATCCCGGTTCTCCAATGTGTGGATTCAGTTTTAAGGGGCCTTCAAACCACAAAGTGACTTCCGCTCGTCCACGCAAAATTGGTGGTGCCGTAAGTTTGGTAGCGCTCTGACTACTCACAGGGCTAATGGGTGAACTGCTGTAGCTGGCGAACTAACCATTAACTCGCCTGGTCAGGCTGGCGCTGGGAAGTCACAATGCTCCAAGTACTTCTCTCTATTTTCTCTCTACTGTTATGTTCACTTCCCCCTGCCATTTTGTTCACCATTGCACACCATTTCATTCAATAAAAAGTAATTGAAGAGGAATTAGGAGGTAGTAAGCAAACACTTAAGCTTGCGAGTTTAGCTCCATTGCTTATAGGATAATAAGTTCACACAGTTTATTCAAGACACATTTGTATCATCAACTCCTGTCTCATAACGGGGTCTGCAAACCATTGTTCCTCCAACAGAGAAGGTTAAATAAAAGTGAATGATGCAACCATAGACTGTACATAAGAAGAGGACGTAGTCACCGTGATGTTACCCATTGGTTTGTGGACCGCAATTTTGAAGCCTCGAGTTCGGCATTTTGGCCGTCGCCATCTTGGTTATTTGCAACCAGAAGTGACACGAGAAGGTGGAGCTAAGTACACCCGAACGCTGAATGAGACATTTTAGGCGACAAAATGTTACAATTCACTTTCATGAACTGAAAACACACTGTGAAAGGGTTAAGTTGTAAGACGAAAACAGGGACAACTCCCAGACCGGACAACGCCGTGGTAGCAACCTGTCAAATCACAAGGTAGCCACCCCCTAAAGCATACCCTGCTTTATTGTCTATTTTAAATGGGACTATAAAGACTTGAAACTAGCGATTGAGACCATAAACTCATGTTTACAATGTTTACTGAGGTATTAAATCAAGTGAGAAGTAGGGTCATTTTCTCATATTCTTCTATACAATCTGACTTCTTCTTGCAACCAGAGGCACTTTCACATTGGCTCCACTTTTTCAGAACCAGAGGCTACCGCCTGGATACAACGCAGCCAATTAGCGACGATATCTTCCCCTAATTTGGACTCTCCGGCCCCTCAAAAGGTCAGCACTGTCAAGACGGCTTGCTGTTGGTCAATGGCGCCAATTTGCATGTCAAAGTTCACCAAAGCCGAATTCTACACAGACCATGCACGCAGATTAACATTGCCTCCTCGAGCAGATCCTCCGATCATGGCCATTCCATTGGAATGAATTGATTTCGCCGATTGATTGATGTGTTCTGGCCTTTAAACTGTTGGTGAGGTAAGGCAAACAATTTGAAGATGTCACCTTGGACCATGGGAATTTATTATTTAATTGATTGAAAACATAATCGATAGATTAATACATAATGAAGATAATCATTAGTTGGATGACAGCATTTCCCAATAACTTTCCATCTTCTCTCTATGCAAGCCCACAATTTGAAAAAGCAAGGGACTTTTTCAGGAGGTAAACTGAGGGGAGTTCAGGGCCTAAAGAAATGGCTGGACTGAGTTGATGGTAAGAAAATCTTTGAGAGTTCAAACCTGCAGGATCAGGTTGTAAATGTAGTTTGACCTTCACCTGACAGTCTGTTGTTGTGTTGAGTGTTTTGGCAGACTGGGCAAGAGTCTTGTCACTTGTGATGGAAAGGTCTTGTAGGGAGCAGGATTTTCCTGTGAAAAAAACAGCTCTGTGTTGTCTAGATTGAGGTTGTGATGGTGGGCAGATTTCCAGCAGCAGATATAAAGGAGAGCAGAGACGTGAGCTTTAATCTTGGTGTCAGAGGAGAGAAAAAGTCAGCGTTAGAGCCATGGCAGCAGCAGGAGATGTTGTGCGATGTGGTCATTGATGGAAGAGCCTAGTTGAGACGGTGCGTTGTAAAACAATGTGGTAACTCAGAGCGCAAACCGTTGGCAGATCTCCAGATCCCGAGGTCAGTAGAGGAGGAATAGAGCATCTGTTGGTTGACGTTTCAAATGCAAGAAGGATGAAGAGGAAATGCGATGTGTAAAGATATACTGAGAGAGTAAGACAGAAGTTGCATGTTTCAGAGCTTTGGAGAGAGAAAAAAAAGACATTTACTTTCCTCTAGTTTTTCACACCACATGAGGGCATGGGTAGAGTGATTGTAGCTGATTGAAGGCAGCTGTATACAGCCAGATGTAAGTTAAAGGAGCATTTGATGATGGTAGACACCAAGGGGGGATGCTGATTAGAACTAATGGTCAGGAAAGTCTGAGATGAAAAAACTAAAAGGAAGAAATACATGAAATAAACATCTTTGTGGGGAGTTGTAGACATGTACTGTAGGTGTCCCATCTTCAAGGCCATTTACAATGAGACTATCATCCTATTTGATGTCAGAGCTGTCTCGCAAAATAATGATTCATACAAGAAATGCTCTCCTGTGACCATTACGGAAATATGTGCTAACAAATTCAGTATCACAAAACACTGATCAGAGATGTTTCTCTACTGTAATGTGAGGAAAGGCTACATCTCAACCCAAAAAATATATTTTCTGCCTGCCTAGATAATAAGACTAAAGCCTCGGAAGTGTACACGGACAGTTGTGGACATCATGGACGTGTAGTAGTACTGATTATGTTAATTTCAGGAGTCCGCATTCAACACATGCGCAGAATATATCGCTAGGCGTAGTGGCTGCGCGGACAACAAATGGACGTGAGGGATGTGACTGTGAGGAAATTTAATTAATAAACTTGTGACAACACCGGTGTTACCGATTACACCGGACTTTTTACAAGAAAAGATGATGAAGATGTCAATACCTGTAGCGCCCTTACTTTGATCGTTAACCTCAGGTGGCTGTGTGTCTGGCCTCTGTACTGCGTAAGCACAGCGGTGCTGCCACAACCACTTTATAGGGTTCTCCACTTGTTTATACACATCCCTCAATCCCACCATCATGCACAAGTAGGCTCACAGTAGCTTAATGTGTTTCAAGACCAGTTAGTCTAACATCTATACAGTCTCTACAGCACTTCTGAGTCTCTCCCTCTTTCCTTTCTACTCTCCCACTCTTGTTACTTTTTTTATCTCTTTCCAACAAATCCAATTTCTCCTCCTGAGCTTCTCTGCCTTCTTTTCTGAGTGATTTAAGTTCAAACACACCCTCTCTGCTCCCTGTGGGCCCTTTACAGAATCATATTAGTGACATTACTGAGCAAGGCCACATAGGGATGACGTTAGTGGAATGGATTGGAGTGAATACAGAACGTGTGTGTCTGGATGGCTGTCTGTGTGTTTCATAATTTAATTTCCATGTGAAGGCTAATAATCTGCGCCAGCATTGTCACAATTGGGGTTTCCAGACGACCAAGTAAGAACTCAAGATTAAAAGGCGGGCAGCTCGACAAAAAGCCGTCCATGTAAAAGGAAGGTGGATGGTTCAAATTCATGAGAAAGGAACTCAGAGCTGGAAAAGTTCCACTTCGCACAATGACTGCTGTGAAAGTACCATTACTGAAGTTAATTAACCTCAAACTGTTCCAATGGTGCTGCACAATGGCCAGAAGTAAAAGTCTGTAGCTCTTCTGGCCAGGTCCCAGGTCCCTGTGTAAAATATGTGATTGTGTGAGGGAATATAAGGGCAAGATTGAAATACAGCAGTGGGTACATATTCAGCAAGATATCTCAAGATAGATAAATCTAAATAAACATACCTATAGTATAAATGATACATCTAATGTGAAATGATATTTGCATGTATGAACAAATGAAAGAAAGTCAGGGTAAAGTGTCTGTTTCATTTATAGTCTTACTGGGAACCCACATTAAAAGCAAAATATGAGCGGTGCTTAAGCTTTACTGAAGCACTGCTGTAGGTAGCCAAAGCTACCTAGACATATCCATAAAAAATAGTAGAGCTGTAACGGCTACTGAATTAATTAATAAGGGAATTCATAGAGAAGCACAATTTTGATAATCAGTTAATCATTAATATTGTATTGGTTCCAGACACTCAAATGTGAAGATTTCCTGCTTATATAAGCAACCCGGTCGCACGGGAAGGCGTATAAATAGCACGACATCACACGGATATTCTGCGTGTCATGAGGACGCATTTGAGGCTTTTTGCATATCATTTGTGCACCAACAAAACTACAATTGCGTCCGCAGTTAGGTTTAGGCACCAAAACCAAAACCTTAGTTAGATCTAGGAAAAATGTCACGGTTGGGCTTAAAATAAGTACGTAAACTAAGAAAAATACGGACAGAAACAACGTAACATATACAGAAAACAGGTCTAAAAAACACGTGACAAACTTCACTAACGTATCTTACAAAACAAAACATGTTAAAAAGGATTCATCTTTGGCTCTGGGAACTTGTGGCATTTTTAACTATCTTCCAACATTTTTATAGACCAAACGATTTATCGACAAAGTATTCATCAGATGAATCGCTAATGAAAATAATAGTGTACCGAAAAATGGCCACAGGCATGGATGAGATTAACATTAATATACCGAGTGACGTATTCCATTAAAAAATCATGTAACTTCACGTTGACGTATTAACTTTAAAACCAAATTTATGGCATTACAAGTGTTGCGTATGACTCTTTAAAATCAGTACCACAAATATCTGCTCTGTGCAAGCACAAGCTAGAAACATGGATGCACTGACAATAACACATCATTGCAAATGTACTGCAGCTACAATCTATATCAATTTGAAACTGCACCTCAGACCAAATCAGCTCCCATCCGAACGTGGCCATAGAAAAATGACACGGCCAATAAGAGCTTATCATACAGCAGCCATGGGAGAAGGAACCATCAATCAGAGCCTGATGACTGAGTAATTTAAACTGCAGCACGCCTCAGGCTCACGTGTGTGCATCCGTGCTTGTGTGTATGTATGTACATGTGTGTGTATGGCCGTACAGTGTGGGAGAGCATGCTCCTCATCTGTGTGTCTTCACTCCTGTGTGTGAGTCTGTGAGCGTATACAGGTCTACTACCGCTCAGCCCCACAGCCACTGGCAGGTAATGAGAGCTTTATGTGTTTTCATTACTTTGTGCCAGACAACAGAATCACACTGAGGGCTGTTGGCAGACACAGAGGCTGGAGGAATGCAGTCAAATCACATTAAGGAGCTGAGATATATGGTACCACAGGTGAGCAGGTAGGCTGACTGAACTAACAAACCCCTTCTCCTGGGAGCAAAACACACAAACACCCGCAGACCTGCATCATAACGTGGAACTGCAGCTCTGCGTGCCCACAAACACGGCACGTGCAAACACTTGATAATGTGCTGAAGAATGAAGGGTGAACAAATTTGTGTGTTTGTGCATATATGAGGGCAGTTCCTTTTTATTTAACATTCATACTACCGTTCGAACGAGAGAAAAATATTTGATCTGTAATGATCCGTCCAAATTTTGCTTCATGCCTTGTATCAACGTATTCTCATACAACGGTTCGTATATCTTCCAAAATATGTTTCCTCATTTTTCGTGCGTTTTCCTAGAAATGTCCAGCAACACATGTCAAATTCCGCTCGTTACATGCATACAGTCTTTGCAAAATAAGCTTCCATCTTCACAGGAAACAACTTAGTTAAGTTTAGGTGACAAAACTACTTAGTTAGGTTTAGGATAAGATCGTGGTTTGGTTTAAATTAACTACGGAAGTGGCGTTACATGACAAATAAATCAACGTTGACTTCTGGTTTCACACGGGGTATTAACACCGGTCTCCTGGGCGAAAATCCGGTGTTTTTTGACCCACCCATCCACCCTCACCTCCTCCCTATGTGTCGCTCTTTACAATTATGTGGATTACATGAAAATGGATTTTGTGTGATGTACAGTAAATGAATTACAGTGCATTACGTTTTGTAGCTACGAACGTTGTATGGCAGCCTGGTGAGGTATAAAGATTTTTAATTTGGAATAAAAGAGAGGACTGCTCTTGGATTGTTACTCGGTATTAGGAGATATACCCTGAGACGAGGTATTGGAATTAGGAGAGAAAAAGTTGTTCATCCATGGCAAAATTGCAAACTAAGACGATGGCCAGAGTGGACCCAAGCAGGTGTGGATTTATTCTATGATGCCTGAACTGAGGTGTCTGAAGCTGAAAAAGGTTTCAGCTTGCTCTGACAGAAAAAGCTCCCACATTTTTCCAAAGCTGTGTGTTGTATGACTCCACTTCATGAACTGACAGATACAAAAGGAGAAAGGATAAGGAAAATAAAAGAAACAACTTGAGTTTGTGCTAAGTTTTGAAATCAGTCAGCATCTGAGTCTGAGACACTGTGCCAGTTTTTACAGCTCCAGCTAACATCTGTACCATCGGTGCATTGGCTGTTTGAGACAAACATAGACGGTAGAAAAATGTTTGCTCAATTTGAGGGCATCCTTAGTCTATCTCTCTGTATTTCTCTGTTACAGTGTGAAGTGACTGGAGATGTGACTGCAAATGGAAAGTGTATAAAGCTACAAATGCAATGTGTTTGTTGAGGTGTGTGCATTGTGTGTTTTGTGGAGTGATATCTAGAAGATATCCGTAGTCAATAACTGGGAGAGACAGAAGGAAGAAAACAAAATGAAGAGAAAGACAAGGGAGGAGAGAGAGCTAGGAGGCGATGTGGATAGAGAAAGTGACAGATTTGGAGAGAAGATGGCAGGGTAATAGAAGGTAAGTGCCTTGAGACAGTACAATATTTAATGTTACTGCCTCTGGACTCACATATATATCCCTGATGAGTTTGGCCTGAATCCCACCGCCTTCCGTCAGATTTTTTTGCCACAGGCTCTGTACCAAAAAAAAAGGAAATATCAAGGATAGAACTTGTCTCTCTTCTTTGCAATAAGAAAAGATAAAGGCTAGCTCAGGGAGAAATGGAGTAGTGGGAGCCACGCGAATCATTATTAGTAGTAAATTATGGATGTGGGACTGCATGAGAGACTGGAAATTGGTTTAATAGAGGAGCATCGAAAAGAAGAGAGAAGTGATGAGCAGTGGTGGCAGGAGAACAAGCTGTGGTGTTATTGTGAGGAATGAAAACAATTAAAGTTACTACTGGAGTACAGCTGATATAGCCCGCTATATTAAAACTTAATAGCTACATGTTTGGGCTGCAATATATTTTACAGATTCATGAACAGTCAACAAGACAGAAGTTGAATTGTCCAGTATTTTCAAGAAACAATACTACTTAAGTACCTGTTGTGCGCAAATCAAGAGTATTCTAGCATATAAAAAAACTATCAAATGATGTATTTATTTAATATAAGTAAAATCCTTCCTCCAGTTTGTCATAATACCCCCTGTGGAGTCAAAAGATAGTTCTTGATATTTGTAAAAGAGGAGGCAAAAAAAGGATACTTAGCTTCTTTAAAGGTGGCTTGGAGTGATTTTATTGATGATGATATACAGTAGGTAAGAATTAGGGCCCAGATGTATAAACAATAAATACGCACAAAAACTATGCATACGCCATTTACCACACATAAACTGGATATTATAAAAGAAGAATGTGTCATCATTGATCATCATACTGACATGTAATAATGATGATTGAGATATAATGATAGTTCACAGGTACATGGGATGAATTAGTGGTATGGCCGCTATAAATAGCCACAGCCATGCCTGACAGTCACACGTAATGATAGCTGTTCTGGTGCTGCTGGAGAACCTCGCAGCAAATTGCAGTTCTTCTTTGCCGTTCTTCTCATTGACAGGTCTAATGAGTGGTGGATCAGGCGCAAGTTATGCGAATGGATGTTTAAGGCTGTTTCTATGTCCATTTATGGCTAATGATTGAGATGAGATTTATAAAACAGAATCAGGCGTATGAGCGGATTTATAAATCTGACAAAAAGAATGCATATGCACATGCTTATGTTATCCTAGACCAGCGCGTTCTCATTTCCAGGGCGTCAAATACCAACGCTTTGTCACGGCCGTTGCCATTTGATACTGCCGCACAAGGCAACCGTCAACGCCAGTATGAGACGCACAGGCTTTCCATTGACTACAATGTAAACCCATCCGTGGCAACAGTAAACGCACAGGGGAAGTGCTGTGGTGACACAGGCGAAAGAGACACACAGGGCGGGAGGGGAGGTGGATGGGTCCAAGAACATCCAGGAGACCGCTGTTGGCGTGCCGTGCGTTACATTTCACTTTCACTTTACAATCAGCTCTTCGTTCGTGTCCCATGTTCACAACGTGAAGTCACATTTTCACTGTAAACATTTAGTAATTTTAAGCCCAACCGTGTTGTTTTTCCTAAACCTAGCTAAATTGTTTTGTTGCCTAAACCTAAGCAAGTATTTTTGGTTGATTCACAACACTAAACACGTGTTTATGGCAAGCTAAAAAGTGACGCAGAGGGGTGGCTACGCATGTGTTTACAGCGACCGGAAAGTGACGCAGAGGGGTCTGACAAAGCGTCATTGTGTGACGAACGTGTTGCCTAGACATCTTTGTGATTTAATGTTCTCCTTCTTATGATGTCAAATAAACTAAACAATGATATATGGATAGTGCATTGTAGCTTTTTATATAAATGTAATTTATCTGGAACAGAGCAATACTAGGAAACCAAACCCAACTCTAAAATGTCTGAAAATGTATTCTCTCATCATGTCAGCCTTTATCTCCATCTCTTTCTCTTTCTGCCCGTCTCTCCCTCTCAGCAATCAGGTCAGTCACGGTGTCTCGCCAGCGCGCATGTGCTCCCACAAATCCTGCACTCACACGACTTGCAACCTGACTATGCAAGAAAAGCAGCATGGGACTCGGAGAGACGAGGAGGCTAAAATGGGAATTGAGAAAAAGGGAAAAAAATATGCGGCATAGCTCGCACGTCTTCGAGGACGACCGCGGAGCAGGCACATAACGCTGCGAAAGAGAGATAGAGGGAAAGAGAAATGAGAAACATAAGTAAACAGAGAAGGGCTTGTTGGCGACGCCACATCCTCCTGAGACATTCAGTCATCTATTTTCGCTGCCTGACAAGCATGTTCTTTCACAGCGATGTGCGTCAGGGCAGGGGAAACACAGAGAATACACAGTGAATCAGCGCCATCTCTCTCTCTAAATCTCTCCCTCTCGCTATCTCCCTCTTTCTCTCACGAACACATATTCATCTCCCCATGGATACCATGTCACTGACTTGAAAAGAGGAGCATTTGCATTTCTCTTCCCCTGCGTCTCTCCGAACTCACATGCTGATTCACGTGACAGTGAGCGTGTCGGTCTGTGTGAGTGTTTGTGTACGTGTGAATATGCATGCAGATGCAGCGTATGTATACCTGCTAACAAGCAAGTCATGTTCACACATTAGCACGTGCCTGTTTGGGCTTTTATCACTTCTTGTACAAATGCAGGGCGCATGTGTGTGTGTGTGTATTTGTATTAGAAGAGACGCTCTGTTAGACATGGAGCTTACAGCAGAGAGAAACCGAGCGGGGATCTTGTCAAAAGGGTGTATTCCAGCGGAGCGCCTCGAGGCAGAGAAGAATACATGTTTGGCACATCTTTTCCACCATGTGCAATCTGACATAAGTATCTTGAGTGACAGCAGGCGAGAGGTTTGAGAGGTTTGTAGTTGCCACTTTGAATCCCCGTGGACAGGCTGATGAAATCTGAAGGGGGTGTCGGAAACTTTCAGTGCGAACTGCTGTGTTCTATTTTGATTTAGTTTATCAATTTGGGGAGCAGATTGTCATATTAAAAATGTCTCAAAAGAAAATAAGTAAGATTAATAAGTCCAGATATAACATTCAAGTATGCTGACAAAAAAAACAAATATCGCAAAACCGTGATCAAACGTGACTTGAGTGTAAACAAACATGACGGGCAGGAAGAGTTAGCGATGTTAGTTTTTGCACTACTTTGTACTGAAAATTAACAAAGTATGGATGGATGAAGTCATGGAGACATGTTAAATAAACACTTGCGTTGTTGCCAGGAATCAGCAAGTTGGTCCTCCATTTCTTAGGTCCATCTTACTACTACTTTATTCTTCGCGTTTTGCATTAGCTCATGCATTAGTTGCGGACGCCATGACGGCAGTGGTTGTCCTTCCGCTTCGGTCAGCTTGGTTCTAAACTGGCTATTGTTCTTTCCCACATGACTGCGTCATTGGCTGTCCTCAGGGTTCCCCACATACAACAGGATATCCTGTTAACATACCTCACACCGCAGGTATATCTGGAAAGGTAATCTGTAGAACCATCAAAAAAAGCAGGGTTTTGCTGACCATTGTCGGGACGGGGGAATCACGCCCAAAATTGGCTCGATTATCGTGTAGTGTGTGCCCGGCGTTAGTGGTTATGAGTCAGAGAAGACGCTGAGTAGTTTAACCCAACCAGAAAAATAAAGATGTTTGTGAAAGAGAGGCGAAGAATTTGCCTAAGCATTTTTTTTTTTTACCTCTCCCACCTCTTATTCTCTCCTCTGTCTGTCCTGACCTGCGGAGTTGAAGTGTTTTAATTAAACTCATTATCCTCGGGGAGAGGGCAAGGGTAAGCAGGAGCAGTGAGGGAACGGGGGGCCAGAGGTGAGGGTGTAGGAGCAGGCAGGAGGGAGACGGGGTATGGGGAGGGTGAGACCAGAAATTGGAGGGTGAGATCAAAGATGGCATCAATCCAATTCTAACGCTATGCCTCTCTGAAGATCACTATGTTCTGTATGATTATACTGCAGTAAGAGAAAGTCTACCTTTTTCACAGGCATGGATGGGTGGATTATGATGGATAGATTTAATATGGTCAAGTTACTCAGCTGTAATTAGATGGGTGGTCCGTGCGAGGAAATAAAGAAAGAGCAAGTTCATTATGAAGAGAAAAGGGAGTTGATGGTTGTCCAAGGGCCAAAAACTTGTTAGTTTATATTACACTTACATGATAAGTAGGGGGAATTTCAGCCCCAAGAAACAATATAATGGTAGGATATATCACTTTAATAGGACACACTGGTGAGACACCTGACTTGTTTACATTAACTTATCTCAACATTTGCATTTTAGGCAATTACAGAAGCTGACACGCTCGCCCAGAGGAGAGCAAACAGGAAAATGTCTGCGTCATTAACATTAGCAGGCAACCACCGGTAAGACGGGCGAGATCTAGGTCAAAGCACCTGCAGTCAGACAAATACAAAATACATAAACCCACACTGAGAAAAGTGGATACACAGGCAAGTAATTATTTCCTGAGTTTACTTCAACTTTCGCTCCTTCAGCAAACATGTCCACGTCAAATGCATCAGAGCGACAGAAGCAGATAAAAAGCTGGAGCTCTCGTCACGCGCCTTGATGCTTTGCCAAGCAGAGTTTTGCGAAAAATACTCAAAGAGTATATTATGTACACTTCTATTATAGAAAATACAATAGGGATTGAAGTCAGTGAAGTTGGGCTGGTAAGTGCCATAACTGAAAGTTGCAAAATATCCACCGTTGCAAGTGTTAATCACGTCAATCAACACTTGCCCAGTAAATGTTTCCTTCAATGAAATGAATATACGCTATATATGTAAATTAGGGCTGTCAAGGTTAATGCAAATTCGTTTTAACGCCACTGATTTCTTGAACACATTGAAGCAAATTGTGATTTTTAGGCTCATACACACTGACAGCTGTTGTTGCCTGTTGGGCTGCAGTTTGCCATGTTACGATTTGAGCATATTTTTTATGCTAAATACAGTACCTGTGAGGGTTTCTGGACAATATTTGTCATTGTTTTGTATTGTTAATTCATTTCCAATAATAAATATAAACATACATTTGCATAAAGCAAGCATATTTGCCCACTCCCATGTTGTTAAGAGTACTTGACAAATCTCCCTTTAAGGTCCATTTTGAACAGATAAAAAATGTGCGATTCATTTGCAATTAATCAGGATTATCTATGGACAATCATGCAATTAAATATTTTAATCGATTGACAGCCCCTAGTATAAATGCAGTACCATGTGCATTACATCAGTTAGGCAGTTATAAACACAAGTATATTATCCGGGTAGACATTTTATTCAATATGGAGCCATTTGTTTTGAAATACATTATAAAACCCCTGCAGTATGCACTAATGCGATGCTTTCGGCTTCGTTTTGATTCGGATTCATGTCGCCGGGGATGCCGAGATGTGAGAACTTCATGTAAGTCATTGGAAGTCACAGGAAGGTTGGAAGCAGGCTATCTGTCTCTAATAACTTTGTCACTGTTTTCCATCCTTTCTTCCTATCACGCTTGCACCATCTTAACGACTTTGTGCCTTTAAGCGTTCATCAAAGCTACAGCCAATAAATCAACCATATCACAACATGTCAACGCTCCTGGTGACTGATAATTTGTGATTCTTAACGCAATGCACACAAATACACACAAGTCCTCCCATAACCTACACACAAAGGAAAACTTGGGACTGATCGCTACTCTAGTTTTCCATGGCTGGATTCCTGACTGGGCAAAGCGGGCAACTGCAGGTTAATTCGGCCATGTAGTCATCATGCTACACTTTAGCCTTAACGGGAAGAGAGTCACTCTCTGGATTCGTCTTTGACCAATGGGACTGAAGAGGTTTAAGACAGTTTTTTAATCCGATAAAGTTAAATAATGAGGTGAATAAAAAAGAAAATGTATAACTGCAACTCAATGAAGCTTAGCAGAAGTTCAGTCAGTAAGATTGTCTTTAAACTCTCATCATTCACAATTCTCTGTCTCTCTCTCTCACACCGGTTCCTAATCTATTAGGGGCCGTTCACATGCCGCTTTTTTGTGCCCTCAAACCCATTGTTGTCAATATAGACATGCAGAAGGCGCGCTCAAAAGAGAGAAAGCGATGCCGTCGCGTCGCGCCAGCGTTCCTAAGTGCCTATTTTTGAGGGTGCGACGGCTGGGCCCCGAGATACAAATAGTTCAGTTTTTGGACTGCAGCAACACGCACCGCATGTCATGTGACAGGCTGGTCTCATACACTGTTCGTAGCTATACCTACAACATGTAATGCACTGTAATCCATCCATCCATCCATCCATCCATCCATCCATCCATCCATCCATCCATCCATCCATCCATCCATCCATCCATCCATCCATCCATCCGCAACCGCTTACCCCGTTAGGGGTCGCGGGGGAGCTGGAGCCGATCCCAGCCGACATTGGGCGAAGGCGGGGTACACCCTGGACAGGTCGCCAGTCCATCGCAGGGCTGACACAAAGAGGGTGCCAGGCCTCTCAGCGCACTATGGGCATTCAACTCTAAGTTAAACCAACCAGATTCTGCCACAATCTCCCTATGCCCATCATATCGTTGCTGTCAAATTTTAAAACTGTTCTCTCTGCTACTGTCAGTTGTCCTCTCAGTATGAACCGATGCAACCCTCCTCTACCCCATTTACCTCCAGTCCTCATCATATCTAGTGCCCAGCACTACCAGTCATCAGTACCCCCTTTAATATCTACATCACGATGGGGTCTAAAACTAAAAGCAAGCATCAAAAACTCTTCACTATTCATCTTATTGTGCAGCATGTAATAAATGATTGTTCACTCTGAATGAAGTCTCTCCTGATTGAAATGTCAGCAAGACATATGCACAAACACAAACACCATAACTAGCAGAGGAAAAACAATACATATAAATACAACACCCCATTACGACTTAAACGCATGTACACGCAGAGAAAAGCACAGAAACCCCCAAGCTGCTTGCAGCATTTCGATTAAACTGTCATCGGCAGCGGCAGTTGTCCGAGTCGGTCCTTCACTGGAGTCTAATGGCCATTAGACTCAGCAGTAACTGAGGGTTGTAGAGTGAGCGATACTGATGTACCCTTAATGGACATTTCATTGTCACTACTGGGGACATTGTTAGGGTCTGCTTGCCTCACATGGCAGTGACATCTCACCAATTACATTTCATATGAGTCCAATTAATTAAGACGACCATCTGACTTTTGGTGTGAGACACTTTTAGACTGCGTGGAGGAAGATGGACCAGAGAAAATGATTACTATTTGGGGAAGGCGAGTGTTCATTTACCATCAACTACTATGTTTTTGAGCTTACATCCATACGTGTGTGTGTGTGTGTGCTTAATGGGGTCAACAACATCTTTGCATCACATGTAGTCCACACAAGGGCTGTCATTGTTTAATCAACAATTAAACTGCCATTCAAAATGATCAAACTGCAAAATTCAGTCTATAAGCACAACAGGCCGAGCCTTGTGCTCCAGCGGGGGGCGTTCATAAAATGCATTGTTACCCTTATCTACTGCATGCCCTGTTGCCCGTTCAGTAAACTAGACTATTGCTGTTTTCTTCGATAATGCAAAATGAAGAAAACTAACAAGCCGTGCTGCACAGATAGTCACGACACCAAACCGTCTCAGAAGGTTGGATTTGACACCACACAACATATGCTGTACGCATTGAAATATGAATAAAAGTAAGGCTGTTTACTAACTTTTAAAAATGAAGCTGCCTTATTAACGTTACTACGACAACAAATTTGAAGTCACCTGATCATTTGACCATTTGGTTTCACTGTAAGTTGCGGAACAATCGGAGATGTGGGCTATCATTCAGGGGTTTGGAACCAAATTAAACCACAAGATAGAGCTTTATTATTTCCCTCCAGAACAACACATATAAGACTGATCTAACGCCACTTTTGCCAGGATAACATAGTTTATAAGTAGGGGTGGTGGGGAATCAACACAGCATAGTATTGCGATATTTTGCGTGGTTATATTGTATCGATAAATGGACGTCAAGTATCTTTCTTTTATTGAGTGAAGTGTGAAGAGTGAAGATAATGGTATCATATGAAACTAGAAAACCTAAGGAATCGATTGGTACCAACAATGTTGTGTTAGCTTGTCGAAAAGAACGCTAAATAATGCTCCAAAGTTACGCTAAATTTTGGCAAGTAAAAACTGTGTGTGTCAGATAGACGATCACGGTTTTGTATTGTATTGTCTGAGTTTTTCTGGCCATGATGAATGGTATTAAAGCACAAAAGGGTCACTTGAAATCTCACCTGAATGAGAACTCTGAGATGGACAGAATGAAAACTGTATCTTATTAGATAAAACATGTTGACATAATTTTCAGTTGAAAAAAGGTAATAAATTGCAATATATCCTATTGCGAAATGTTTAAAATCGCAATAAGTATCGTATCGTCACTTAAGTATCGTGATAGTATTGTATCGTGGGGCCTCTGGTGATTGCCACCCCTATTTGAAAGTGCCTTAAAAAATCATTACAAATCACCATTTCAAAAATAACAACACATTTGCTTCTATAAAACTTAAGAATACCGATCTGCATTAAGGAAGAGGAATAACACAGTATCTAATTTGCAAATGGCTACACTTCAGGAATGATTTAAGATTTCAGTTTTTTTTTTAGAATGAATGCATATTAAAAGAGCTAGGTGAGAAGCAAGACAGAAGAAAAAAAGAGGGTTGTTTCTTTGGGGCAGAAGTTAAGAAGTACTGGATGAGGAAATGTTAAAGTAGAAGTAAATGAGAAGGAGAGGACATCTTATGTGTCGTTTCCCAATGGGCGTGTTATTTAGGGCCGTTTTAATGACCATGTGAAGAAAAACTTCCACTTACGCACATTTTCCAATTTCACTTGAAGAAATCTCTTTCTGAAATAGTTTGTATCCATTCCCAGTTGAATATTTTATCATATTAATTTCCATAGGGCAGGAAATAGCTGGAAACAATTTACTGAACTATTACACAAGCCACAAAAAAGACAATGTATTGAGTTCTACTCTCCCAGCAGTACACAGTTTACAAGATAATTTAGCAGGAGACAGTAAATGTCTGAAATTCTTAATTTTTTTTCTTTGTCCTTGCCTCATAACAGCAGGCCCACGGTGGGGGTGGGGAGGTTGATATTGTCTCTTTAACTGAATCAAGCAAATCCGAGTCCAAAAGAGCTGATCGATGCACCGTTAAAAGGAGGATCTTTATCGAAATCAGAGCTCGGTGATTAAACTGTAGCGCTGTTCAAACGATGATGGAAGTATGTATTGATTGATGCTTGGCCAAAGGTGTGAGGACATCTCAGGCTGTGGCGGCAATGCTGACTCAGCAGGAGCGCGAGGTGACTTTTTCTTGGCCGTTATCACAGGGACGTTCGTTTTCTCCAAGCAATTTGGCACCAAGCAGTCTCTGGCAAATGTAACTAATCACCTCATGTTTGGAACTTGTTTACGCCATAAACATTTCATCCGCCAGCATTATTTTGGGCCGGACTCAACTCCACACCACAATGTTGAACAAACTTAAAGGAACAGTGTGTAACATTTAAAGGGATCTATTTAATAACAGAAATTATATCAATAAGTATGTTTTCTTTAGTGTGTAATCATAATAAACCTGAAAATAAGAATCGTAACAGTATATTCAGTCAGAGCTAGCATGGTGGAGCAATGAGAAGAGAATCTGTTCAACACTCCTGTGATAACCAATACCCTCCTGCTGATGTGGCCTTGGGCAAGATCCTGAAGACCCCAGTAGCTCCTGACCTGACCTCACTGTAGGAGGGGGCAAAAAAGTAGACTCTCTCCATGGAGATCAATGAAGAATCACACGTCTCCCTCAGATACCTCACAACATTTATCATGTCCATTCCCAACCTTCAGCATGATTTGACAAATCCTACCTTTGCTTTGAAAAGAAAATCTGTAACAGCATTGGTTCGTTGGTTGGTTGGTTGGTTGGTTGGTTGTTTATTTGAATGATTGATTGGCATGTTGATTATTTCGTGCTTGAATGGTTAGTTGCTTGGTTAGTTGTTTATGTGGTTGCTTAGCTGGTTATTTGTTTATTTGATTGGTTGGTTGGTTATTTGTTTTTTGGTTTGGTTAGTTATTTGGGTTTTGGGGAGGAAGGGGCTGGTTATTTGGTTGGTTATTCTGTTAATATAATTATTAGGGGTGTAACAATACATCAATCAACAAATCAATTCAATGATCAATGATCCAATATCATCAATGCAAAGAGAAAACATTGATTCATATTGTCATCTTTAAGATGCGTCTTTATTTTGAATTTCACATGGTACGTCTGTGTAACCATTTCCGTCCAAGCGCACCTCCTTCCTACATAGCCCAGAATCTAAATCGTATCGTGGAAGACTTTGTGGTATCAACAAATATTGTATTGTTGTCCAAATAATCAATATAATATCGTATTGTGATGAAACTTGTGACTTACACCCCTAATAATTACTATAATTGGTTATCTTGCTTCTATTTTTGTTGGCTAGTTGGTTATTTGCTATTATTTAGTTATATATTTTGGTTAGTATTTGATTGGTATCTCCTTATTTATTCATTCATTTATTTCCATTCATTTGGATATTTTTTTTATTGGGAGTAAAAAACAAATCCCTCTTAAGATGTCAGGTTTTTCCAATATGCCTGTACTATATGGAGAAATTATGAATTTTCATCGTGGACATCACTCCCTCACTAAAAAGACAACAGCATATAGGTTCAGTTGTCTTCCAGATGACCAGAGGATTGATTGCAGTTTGGCAGCAGATGTAGAAAGAGGTGTGTCTTCAGTTGATGAAGGGAGCGCTGATTCAGCAGGAATTCAGAAGGGTAAGGTGACTCATTTCTAATACTCCGAATGAGTGTTTTATTAGTTTAGTTTCATAGACCATAAAATTAACGGACGCAGTGAATTGCACAACAGCATATGGATTTCGGAGGGTTTTCCTCAGTAGCACTGCAACTTACTTCATATATGCATTTAGCCACAGCAAATTGACCTCTACAACTGTCTGGTTTTTCCTCTAGAATATAGGACTGCTGTGGCCGGTTGAATTTCTAATCATTGCACCAACTTTGCGCAGCCCAGAGGGAGCTGTCTTTGGAGGCCACAGTATATGGCCCATAATACTACTGTGAAATTAGTAACCTCACTCACTGGAAGTAATAAAACTCTTGCCCGAATGGCTTTAACCATGTCAGCGCATTTAGATAAGCAGAGCACTGGAAACATTCAAACTTTGCTATAAGTTTTAAATTGGTTAATTCAAGTGAGCACCCAAATAGTACACATAGGTCTTTTTCATCAATGTTGATGCATTTGTTAGAGATTCTGTGGGTTAATACTGACTATTGCAGCTTTCATCGACAAAAGAAAAGACGTGTGTGTTGTCAAAATCCCAAAGTAAAAATGTTGACATCCCTCAGCCCACCTATCTTGAATTGTTTCTCTTGCTTGGCTGGGTCAAACTTGAGTCCTGGGTGTGAAGTTTATTGATCCATCCTGAGAAAGAGATTGAAAGCTGCCCGTGACACTGTTTCCCCACAGACAGTGGAGCTTAACTCTTTTTGTCTGCCCATTCCTCCTTTGACAATCCATCTGATGAGTGTACAATTAAAGCGAGTGTGAAGTAAGTTTGGAGTCTGAGATTGAGGAGTGTGAAGGCAAGGAAAAAGAGAAGGGGTGATAGGAGGAGAGTGGAGAGAGAAAATTGAGCTTTGAGCATGAGGCAGAATTGGCAGAGATACAATACAGAATGGAATATAGACATAGTCTTTATGGATCATTGATTTCATTTGAATGCATCATTCTTCACTTGCTCACAAGGGGCTTCACTCATCACAACACACCTCGAATAAATATCTCTATAGCCTCCTCCAAGGCACCGCTGCAGTGCCTAATTTAATATGAACAACTTCCTAAAGAATACATCTGCCACTCCAAAATAACTTGTTTGTTTTACTTTAACCCTCTGAGAACCCCGGGTCCCCGACCAACTTTACTGTCTTTCAGAGGCTATAGCAGGTACAGTTTTAAAGCTAGTTATAAATATATCATGGTAAACTAGAAAACCAAGGAATCCATTGTTACCAACCATGTCATGCTATCTTGTCGGGAAGGAGGCTAAATAACGCTCCAAAGTTGGGCTAAATTTTGTAGAGGAAAAACTGGCATGTTAATTTTCAAAGGGGTCCTTTGACCTCTGACCTCTAGATATGTGAATGAAAATGGGTTCTATGGGTACCCACGAGTTTCCCCTTTACAGATATGCCCACTTTATGATAATCACATGCAGTTTTGGGCAAAAAACAGGCAGTTTTTTTAATGCAGTATAAATGTGTTATTTTTCACCTATTCTAAAATGGTGTATTTGAATATTTCTGCATACTGGGGTCCCTAAACAGTCTGGGAATTACATCAATTGTGTATCACTGTAAAGCTGAGACTCTTGTGGATCCAATGAGCCTAACTGTATTCATGTGTGATGATGTTAGTCCCCATAGTAGCCATTTCATTGTAGTGAGACCATTGTTTTTAAACTTGACCTCACTGTATAAAATGACCTGTGGTGACCTCTAGGATAATCACAGCCTCATGAAACTTTACAGCCACAAACTAGAGACCTAGAGCATTCAGAAGATAGATGGCTTTCCCAGGTAGATTAACAATAAGGGGGTTTCTGAGAAGTTTCCAGAACAGAAATGATCGCCATCCAATCACCAAAAAATGCAATTCCTGCAGAAATCTCCAAATGTCAAAAGTTTTTGATACCAAATCACAGCATGACTTTTTCTATGGTGTTCCTCAAGGTCTTGGTATCTTAACGTGGTATTTTGGAGGGATTATTGATAGTTTTTATCAGTTTTCGATTGGTAAAAAATGGTTAAATTTAGCACCAAATCTGTGTAACAACTGCTATCAACCCAATAATTGTTGCAACAAGTTATGCGGCATAATAGAGCATGGGAATGACCATCATATATTACCATCATAATGTTCTAAGCCCTTAAACATTTCACCACTATTTTAATGGATTATTTCATTCATTCATTCATGTTTATTTCTGAATAACTTGACACACAGTGCTACATCTCAAATTAATCTTCAGGTTCCCAGCTTTTAGGTGATGTACACCACTTCTATGTGACATCTACTGTTGACCTGCTTAATTTGTCTGCTGAACACGCATGCATGTCCTGCTTCAAGCTCAGTTATTCTCTCACTCGACTTCATTATCTACATAGTGCTATGCTCAATCTCAGACCCTCAATCACGTTTTCTCCCTCTTCATCTCATGTTCCTCTGGTACTCCTTTCCAATATTGAGCTTCCCACTCCTCTTTAATGTCCCGCCATACATCTCTTCTCTTACTTTTTCATTTCATTTCCTCTCCTCACTGCTCCTTTTCCCCTGTGCCTTTTAACTCCCAATACTTCTTCCTTAACACTTTTCATAACTTATATATTCAAACCTATTTTTTATGCTGAACCCTGTAGTATTTTATTTTCCATTTTAGTGTGACTTTATTAAGAGCTAATCATAAAAAAAATTAAATAACTCCGTTGCTGTTTATCCACATTTGGCATGAAAATGTCTTTTAAACACCTCCTGTGGCTGTATTTATTCAAATCAGATTTATTTAAATCAATTTATTTTTGCTCTTCCTTCCAATACCCCTAATGTGCTCCTATTTGACTGGGTTATTATGTCTAGAACATGTTGATCTCACTGTCACCCACCATCAGACTCCCTGTAAACACTAGTTCCTGTCCAGTTCTCCGTGTCTGTGCCTCCTCCGATGTTGCACTGCCTATATGTCCTCTAGGGATCACAGATTACTTGACATTTGATGAATTTGACATACCAATATGATAAAAGCTGTTATATATTTGGTAATTTTGCTTAGCTCCATCACATAGGAGCGAAATCTGTTTAGTGTGCAGCTACACTTGTCAATCAGTGAGTGCTGCCTTGATCAAACACCGAAATGTGCAGCCAAGTATAAGAAGAGTATTCCATTTCATCTTCTCTCCCAATTTTACTCTCACGTCTTCATGCATTTTGTAACTCTTATTCCCGCACTAGCTCCATCCTCCATTCGCTCCCTCTCTACCTTTCATTCTCATCCATTATCAGTCCAACATCTGTCTAGTCTCTAGAGCAGGGTTTACATTTACATCACATTTCTTTGCTGGTATTTCATGTAGTTGACCTGCAGAGGAAATTATCAACAGCCAAAATATCTGTATAATATGACAAATAAACAAAATTAATTAATTAATAGCATATTAAATAGCCTAATATTTTGTGACCAATAAGATATGTTGCCAAGACAACTTATAAACTTATATTATACAAAAGTGTACATGCCTCCACTGTGATTATAATCCAATACACTTTTTGTCAAATTCAGCGAATATCTACTAGCCTAGCCTGACCTTGTAAGTGGAAAGTTTCTGCATTATGTTATCCACTTGCTAGCTTGCTAAATTGTTAGCCTATGAGGCTCCTAGACGACGACAGTAAAGTTAATAATATTTCCGTTGTTTTCATTGGTGTTTAACCACTTGAACGCCAAGCATATTGTGTCTACGACTTCCCATGTTGTAAACACGAGCTCACGGATTTCATTCGAAGGCAAATCGGGGGTATCCGGCGCAACTCGCCACCTCTGGAAACTCCAGAGAAAAATTTTAAACCAACCGGTGCCGATCTAAAATAAAGACAGATTCAGCATTTGCATGGCTTATTTCTCGCATAAAATGTTTTCAGAAACACATTTCGGTGAACTATTTTCATAATGTAAGAGAAAAAAGTTTCCAAAAGAGCATGTTGGTTCTGGTTTGAAAACTGGGAGTAGCAGCCCATGAGGGAAAGCGTTCGTCCAATCAGGTGCCTAGTGCCTTGTGTCTAGTGGCAGCCCATCAAGCCTCCAATGCTGGGAAGCGAGGGGATCCCTCACGTCTAAATACGACCCTGTGGACATGTACCATAACACCTGCACAGCAGAAAAATTAATACCCATGTGGACTGATCATCCCACGACTTCTTTCAGTAATTTCCTTTCACATTGTTTGGTTCTTCACTATTCTGCAGTATCTGCACCACCTGCAGTGGACTGACAGTTCACAGCAACTCATCCATTCTCAAAACTATACCATGTGCATACTGTCTCATTTACACACATGCACACCAAATCCTATTTCTCTTGTCCTGTCTTGCAAACAGTGTAAGACAACTGGGGCGGTTGAGGTGCAACACACAAGTACACACAAATGCGTGCATCCACTCAGTGGAACAAATTATCTGCAGTAGTGCTGGAGCTCGCAGCTAGAGGAGTCCAGAAATGCAAGCTTGCAGTTGCATCATACTTTACTGTAACGGTATGTGTGCTGAAATGAGTCACTGCAGCCATGAACAATGCCATTGTCGAAATCTCAGACGTGACTCATGCATACTGCTTTACTCGCTCAGTAGAAATACATTAACCTGAGACGCATTTTGTTGCCTGTTCCAACATCAGAAGGCATACGGAACGGTCTGCCAGCTGCTGATGTGGGAGATGTGAGGTATTTTGGTGTTCTAATCTGCACATTCAGCTCTTCTACACTTTGGAAAAATAAAAAAAGCTCCCAAGGCTTGTGCTGTTCCAGTAAACACCATGACGGAGGGCATTTTCTTTCACTTCCAGCTACCTGACCTCAAACTTTCCATCTCTCTAAGCAACTTCCTTGAATTTAAATACACTATCATTTGCTTTGCAAACCCCTACAAAATCAATGGAAATCTTGGATGTAAAAGTGCACCGTTGTCTTTCCAGCAGAATGCCCTGCCGTAGGGAATTAGGTCCTGAGGGGCCTCGCTACGTGTATTGGTTTGCATTAAGCCACACGGTAAATGGAAGGACGCCGCTTAGCAAGCTAATTGTAAAAGCAGTGGCTCCTCTAAGGAGCCTGCCCTTAGGAATGCAGTTGGCAGCAATGAATGCACAGCAAACAGGAGCAGAGGACATTCAGCCAAACAAATACTACTAAAAAGTAATTGGAACTACTTTTTACTTTGTTTATTTATTATTTATTTAATATATTATTTGATTATTTATGTTTGCACTGCACTTTGGTGCATTTGTTGGCTGAAATTCAAGTAACTACTGCAGTGGTCGGTTCATGAATAAGTCAATAGAATGTACAATGAGTTGCCAGTTTGTTATGTACACCTAGACCACAACATCTACCTGAGGTAAAGGTGTCTCATTTTGTCCACCTCGATTATGTCAATCTGTAGACAAAAAGAAAATTGAGTCAATCGGTTTTAAGGTTTTTACACACTGGGGGCATATTTTTCGTGCACGTAATTATATATTTTTTGAACTATTTGTCATGAATGCTTTCAACAGAACGCGACTATTAGCTACCCGTTCAGTTTTTTTGGGAACAAGGTGTTTTTCTGAGCTTTCACACCGTGAGTAAAGCATCAACCAATCACATTGTGCGTAACGGACATATTCAATACGTACACTATAGTGTACAACAACACGGAGGCTCCGAAGTCCGAACCAAGACAGCAAACTTTATTACTCCTTTCGACCTTGAACAACCTTCAACAAAGGCAGCGCAGACCAGATCCACTCCTTCCGTTCTTACCTTTCACAATAAAAGCCATAGATATATACGCTGTAACTGTTTACCAGAGGCAAATTCACTCAGAGCAGTTTGCTAAAAGGAAACTCAATGAAATGGCTTACAGCAGTTTAGGCTGTACAGTACAGCAACTTATCTCAGACAGACTGCCAGACGCTGCTCTGGGTCAATAGGAGCCTGGTAATCGGTGCTCTGCACAAATTTATTCAAACCTTTGATTGTAAAAGTGTTGCAACTATCGCAAATTTGCATCGCTGCCGGTATGAATACTTTTGATTTTTGTGTTGTTTATTCGTCACACCCCCAGTGTATGAAGGCCTTTTAACCAGGTTTTAGTCAGAAATAACAACAATTCAAGTTGTGGCTTAAAATAAAATTTAACAGCTTGTTGGAATGGGACTATACGTTTAAAAAGGGCCATCTGAGTGAGACTTAAAACTGAATAGTTTTCCTATAACTGAAACTTTGTTTACAGCAGTCAGAATCTGACGGTACTACCAAGCATATAATCTGGTAGACCTGCTGGTAGTGACATATACAGGTGCAGTATACTGACAAGGGGTGGGAACAGCGGCTTAGCCAACATGACCCATTGGGAAAAAAAATAGCCCTGTGTATCAGTGGAACCAGCACTGTGGATTAAAGGATTGGGATCAGGAGACACAAATTAAACTGACACTGCAGCTTGTTGCCGCCTCTACAGACTTTAAACAATCTTCTGATAGCAATTTTGACCACAACTTTTAGTTTTAAAGATGTCTTTTCGTTTGCAGAATAGCTTCAAATTGTCCTCAAAGTCGCATGTAGATGCCAACTAGGTATCTAAACTCAGCAAGGTGGAGTCTTGCCCATGCCTCAGTTGTGTGAGGAAAGCGAGCCACAGAACACACCTGTTAGCCTGTTTATGAATGTTAAAGAAGAGACAAAAAGGTATGTTTTAATAGCTCTGATTGCTCACGAGAAACGATCGGGAGAGTTGTTCAGAATATCCAAAGGTTTGTCTGCTTGCTGTCGGAAAGCTAGGGGTGTTGTTTTGCGTTTTTTTATAGAAATAAAACCCATTTAGTTCATTTTCGCATATCAGTGTGGAAACCTGCAGCCTCGCAGCGAAATCCGGACCAGAGAGGCCAGACACACATCCAACGTTAAAGATCAAAGTAAGCGCTCTACATATATTGAGCGGCGTCTTTTCTTCTAAACTGTCCGGTGTAATCGGTAACACCTGTGTTTGTCACAAGTTTATTAACCGCTGGGAAAATCTCCTCACCGTGACATCCCTAGTCTGAGTGTTTTTACAAAAGAGGGTATATTCATAAACACCTCGGGAGATGGTGTGCCGACTGAAAATGTTCCAATCACAGATCTAAGCAGTGCATCTCAATATAACTTCAATCTAGTTTAACTTAATTCACTTTCCCCCACTGTTCAGTCTATTACCGCTATTGTTGAGGCAGAAGCAGAGCACTTTAACCGAGCTCAGCTCTGCTGTATGCGAGAGCCATTCATGCGAGATCACTGGAATGCTAGCCTGTGCCCCCGAGATGAACACTAATATGAATCTCGCGTTGCCTCAGTGTTTTTCTCATTAAAGTTCTAGGTTTTTGGTAGGGGCAAGATTTTCTTTAAAAAAGTATCTTTTTAAGCAAAATGCTACCCTGAATATTCGTTTCACACACACACACTCATTTGCAGGATTCAACACCCTGGTGAAGTCATGTTATGGGGAGTCGAGTGTGATGTTTTCAATTTGCGGCCGGTTTGT
This sequence comes from Sebastes fasciatus, assembly GCF_043250625.1. Classification (NCBI taxonomy): domain Eukaryota; kingdom Metazoa; phylum Chordata; class Actinopteri; order Perciformes; family Sebastidae; genus Sebastes; species Sebastes fasciatus. The sequence continues at coordinate 11,726,977 of NC_133810.1, forward strand.
GAAAATACGCTGCGGGGTGGCTCCTATTCCCACGACTGCCGCCGCTGAGGTTGCACTCTTGCAGAGCCGTGCATGCCTCCAAGACTTCCATGGATCAGTCGGTCCTTCTGTGGGAACTTCGGGGTCCAACCTCTCCCACAGACATCACACAGTCTTCCTCTATAAGCTACCCTTGACACCGGCTTACATGTGGATGTATACACGCTGCATACCTGCATGCATGCCACTGACACAGACCTCAAAGGGGAACCGTTGCTATTGCTTATACGATCCTCACCCACCCTGATTAAAATGTGACAGCTTGCTTATTGCTCTCCTCCTCTTATTTCTGTGCTGTCAGCCATTGATTTCCCCGGCCTGATCTAATCCTGGGTTCACATAGCCGAGCATTAATTAGAGAGGGAGATGCAGCAGGAGAGAGAACAAGAACCCGTATTACATACACCCGTGGCTTAAAAAACTGCAGGTTCAAAGTTGGATCAGTAGAGAGAAAAAGATGTACAGAGTCCCTGAGTCAACTATGCTTTTATTTCATTTGTGTTTTCCAGACCTCAGGGTCTCCGGTAAACTCCATTTGGTAATCAAATCTGCACTTTCTCGATGCCAACGACCTCCTTCTCACTTTCCTCTCTCCGTTGCTATTTTTCTCTCCCTGTCGGGGCGCAGGTCGCTTGGATCTGAAAAACCCGCTCGTATCTGTCACTTTGGAATGAAGCTCTCGCAAAGCCCTCGCTGCAAGGAGCACTAGGTCTCTTTCTGCCTTTATGGAAACTTGATTGAAGAGAGTTGAAAGGACCTGTCTGCCTGCTTGGGGAAAGAAGGGCAGAGGAGCTCCAGCGTGCCACTCACCATCTGGAGAAACTCACACCCAGCTAGTTCTTATGTCTGTGTGGCTTTGCTTCCATCTACTGGGCGGAGCGGGAACTGCAGCGGGGGGGGGGGCAACGGTGTCTGAGACAGCTTATGTGTCTTGCATCAATGAGAGTTTATTTCAAATTAGTGAACGGATAATTTTAGTGAGTTACTAACTTGTGCCTCTTATTGCTGAGTTCTCTAAACAACCATGCCACCACATCTTTCACTCACATCTCTCTGCTCTGGGATCCTTCCACACAGACCCATCACAGCTCTCCCAATGTACGTCTGAAGGTTGCCTCAAAGATATGTGTAATGATGTAAAGAATGCATTAAAATGTGTGGACTAAAGGTTAGAAATTTTGAGATTAGAACAATACAATCAGGGTTTTCTTATCTTTTAAAATTCTGATTTGATTCACAAATAAAAAAAAAAACATTTTTGTAATTTAATTATGTTTTGTTTTTTTATTTTCCACTATGGTTTTCTACATTGTTATGAGCACATATAGTGCCATCCTGCTGCAGCACACAGCGCAGAGCTGTTAACTATGACCAGACACACATTTCGGAATTAAATAATCCCCCGGGGAAAGGAGGACGGTACAATATGCAGCTGTTTTCAGGCTGTTACTGCAGTACCTGCGAACTAATAGAAGACAGATTACTCATTTATAGATATGAAACCCACTTATAGATATGAAATTGTATAAAACTGGCAGTCCATCTGACTAACCTTAGTCAAGGTCATTGACTGAAACCCCAGCTCGTTCGCACGAAAATGCGTATAAATGCCACGATAATGCGCGAGGCGTTTAGCATGCAATAAGAACGCCTTTCTTGATTTCCGCGTGTCTTCTGTACGCCATGTGTCCTGTAGTGACTGCAATGTAAATGCATCCACGTATAAATGCTACGATAAGAGTTAGTGACGAAGTATAAAAATCGAGAAAGTTTAATTAGTTTACTTGTTTATTTTAAGCCCAACCATGACGTTTTCCCTTACCCTAACTAAGTGATTTTCTTGCCGTGACCTAAGTTAGTGGTTTTCTTACCTAAATCTAACTGTGGACATTTGCGTGGCGTACAAATGGCACGCTAAAATGCATACTCAAGACACGCGGAATGTCTGCGTAACATCGTGGTATTTATACGCCTTCCCGTGAGACCGGGTTGGAAATCCTGATAAATAAAGTAGCTCAAAGTGTTTTGGAGCATTTGGCTTTTGTGTTTGAAATTGTAGTCACCTAGGGATAAAACTGGTGCCAGCTGGATGAAATCGAGAAAATAAAGAATGTAATTTGAAGCCACATTTCCACCTTTAATCGAAAACCTCCATAACTCTTTTCTGCTACTGTCCACCAACCACATGCTCTTATCCTTCCTGTACCGGTAATACAGATTGAGCTGTTGTTATTTCAGTGTGAATTTTTAACCCTGAAAGTAAAAGAAAGTGTTTGAACTATTGGCCTGTTCTTACTGTTAACTAAAAAAAGAAGATTGAGCTTTCATACTCTTTCAATGAAACTCATAACGTTGAATAAGAACTTATTGTGAGAGGTTATGTTGCATTAAATATTTGCTGCCTGAAATAATGAAATATTCAATCAAATTTCCTGTTGGAATTAATCATTACACCATCAATGTGCCCACACCGACACACACACACACAACCCGTGTCTCTGTATTTGCAATCTTAATTATTAAAATTATGACGTCAAAACTATTTGCCAAAAAAAAAAAAAAACAGTCTACTGAAGTCCTCTTAGAGGAAGTGTCTTCACTGACGATGTATATTAAGTGTTACAGCATGCTTGGGAAACAACTTGACAATTTAATGGAAACAAAACGACCCATAAACTATAATCTCTCTCCGCTCTGCAAGTCTGTCAACTTGATACCAGCCTAATGAATCGTTGAGTTATAACAAAGACAATAACTATGATGAGAAGATTATGACAATCAAAGGTTGTTAGCTTTTGCGCTGCTATATGGCTTGTAAATAAAACGCTTTGGACGGGAAATGAATTCGCTGCACATTTGCTTTCTCATTACGATGAGGGTAAATTGTTAAGTGTGGCGTGGCTGCCTGTGTGGCCAAAGCACGATGAGTACTTTCACATGGGTTTTCTGGTTGGCAGCAGCTGTCTTCTGCCAATTAGACGCATCGTGTGCCTGCGTGTGCGCGTGTGGATGTGTGCGCGC